>NC_137111.1:35000-332500 GCF_949357685.1 Gobio gobio
ACTCGTTTCACTTGAGAATGCCATCAACGGCCGTTTATGAGCGCTATTTATTCATATTAAACATCAAACATTTTAAAAAGTTGAATATTTTAAATACTTACAGTCTACAGTCTCTGTGCTCACAGCGTCACAGACAATAATAATGTTTTAAAGATTTGTAAAAGATGAATCACTGTCTGGCCATCTGGAATTTTGGTATGGAGATTTTTTGTAGTATTAAACCACATTGTGTGTGTATATTAGCACCGTTTGTTGTTTTTCTTCTGGTATGAGAGAGCGTTTGGACCCGGAAGCGTGACGTCAGACTTAACAACCGGAGAGCGCCACCAAGAGGCACAATCCTACTATTGTTTTATGTGTCCTCGGAGTGAGCGCATATGTGTGTGTGTCAATTTTGGTGAAAATATCTCATTTTGTTTTGGAGTTATAGACATTTTATATGAAAAAACACGTAAAAATGACTGACACCTGACTTTGATTGGATTTTACTCCCCCTTACTATCAATATTTTAACATTTGTGCATTAGAGATTGACCTATGTTTCCGAACTTCTGACGCTGGTTTCGTCTCGATCAGACTAGCGGTTTCGAAGATATCAGCTAATGTTTTTTAAGCGCTAAATTACCACACTGCACAAACCATATGTAATATTGGATATCAGACAACTCGGCACGCCGTCCTGAATCTAACGAGACCACTTTTATGATTTTTGCAAGTGCTTTGTAAAATTAGATTTTCTGTGTTTGGCCCCTAATGATAGAAAAATATAGTCATATATAAGTCATATATAAAAGCATACAACAGTACATAAAAATGAGGTATGAAGACTCAAAACAAATATATACAGATGCATCCAAAGATCCAATCACTGGCAAAACAGGCGCAGCTATTCATCCCAAAATATAATGTTAACATCCACCATCAGATCAGCTCTCAGTTTCTACAGCTGAAATAATGGCCATTATTTTCGAGGAAGTTAAAGCACATAAGGCATCTGTCATCTGTTCAGAGTGTCTTCTTGATCAAGTCCTCAGACTGGAACATCTGTATGTAGACGAGATCTTTTAATGGAGATAAATCAAATGAGTTTATATTTGTTTGTGTTCCGACACATGTGGGTATTGAGGGAAATGAGAAGGTTGATGCGTTAAAGGCAGAGCATATAAACATACAAGTTCCACTTAGCAAATCAGAGATTAAAGTCATCATTAAAGATTATATTCATCAGATGTGGCAGGATATATGGGATCGGGAGGAGATTTCTACAACATTCAGAAAGAAGTGATGGTTATAAAGCAGCGTAGTCTGGGACGGCAGGAGGAAACCATGAGAACAAGGTTGAGAATAGGGCACAAGATTAAATAGCTGCTGAAATGTAATAGGACAACATCAGACTGGATTATGCCTTCATTGTGGACATGTTGAAAATGTCACACATGTACTCTTGACATGTAGAAAGTGTTCTGGAAAAAGGAGAGAACGAGAGACGGCAATGGGAAATTAATTTAAAAACTCTATTGAGTGCCTGGATCACAATCTATAATTAAGGATGTTATGATATTTCTGAGAGAAACTCAGCTTGAAACTTCAGAATTTGTGTTGTTTTCCCACACAGTTTATAAAATTACATCCCAATGAGTTCACACCTCAGTCCAGAAGATGGCGGTAATGCTCCTCGTTTGATAAAAACCACTGACGAAAGGGAAGCAGCATCTGCGCATGCGTATTCTGAGGAAACAGGAAGTCATCAAAACCGAAAGTAAAGACTCGACTCTAATGACAAGCAAACATTTGGAATTAAAACTGTAATCTGTCTTCATAACCGGACATAACCATCACATTTCGGTAAGTTCAGTTATCATCTTCTGATATCATGTCATATTATTGCTCCATCGCTCTCATAATAAACTCATCTTTAAACTTTAGCGGACATTTGATGGAGTTGTGACGCATGTAAAAGTGCTCCAGTTCATCTTCAGGATTATAATGATGTCGAGCTGTAGGGATTCTGCTTTAGTTGACATTCATCTACGGATTCTTTACAGTCTGAGATATAAAAGCTGTAAATGTGAACATTTAGAGGAAATATCCACGTTTGTTTAGGACAGACGTCAGGGCCCGTATTTATCAAGTCTCTGAGAATTACTCGAGAACTCTGCTAAGAATTGACTTAAGATAAAACAATTCTTAAAAGTTAGTTATCAAGCATCTCAATCATACTTTAAGTGAAGTGTAGGACTAAATCTTCAGTCTCAGTCTTACGCCGGTTTCACACCGCTCGCGTTAGCAGGGCGTATTTTTTTCTGCGCCCATGTTAACAGACTAGAGCATACACACACACACACACACCGCACGCAGAGCAGGAGCAGCAGGGCCGCGATCGACACACACACTCACTCTCTCTCATATGGCGTTCCGAAGGGTTCTTTAATATGACTTTGCAACATGCACTCGTCTCAATGAACGTCTCGCCTTCGTCTGTCGAGCGTTTCGCCTATGGCAAGCCAAAGTGTTCATATACGCTTGGACGGGCGTCTGTCGAGCGTTTCGCCTGCGTCTGTCGAGCGTTTCGCCTGCGTCTGCCGAGCGTCTCGCCTGCGTCTGCCGAGCGTCTCGCCTGCGTCTGTCGAGCGTCTCGCCTGCGTCTGCCGAGCGTTTCGCCTGCGTCTGTCGAGCGTTTCGCCTGCGTCTGTCGAGCGTTTCGCCTGCGTCTGCCGAGCGTTTCGCCTGCGTCTGTCGAGCGTTTCGCCTGCGTCTGTCGAGCGTCTCGCCTGCGTCTGTCGAGCGTTTCGCCTGCGTCTGCCGAGCGTTCCGCCTGCGTCTGCCGAGCGTTCCGCCTGCGTCTGCCGAGCGTTCCGCCTGCGTCTGTCGAGCGTTTCGCCTGCGTCTGCCGAGCGTTTCTCCTGCGTCTGTCGAGCGTTTCGCCTGCGTTTGCCTTATGGGGGTTTCCAGTACATTCCACACAATTCATTCTTTTTTATTTTTTCCCCACTGATCTTCAATTATGTTTTATTAGCAATGAAATGCTTATACTTGCTTGTGTAGCTATAGCTTTTTTATTCCAAATACCAAATTTTAATTTACACAAATTATCATATTTAAAAGTTTTGTTTGCTGTTGTTTCTTGTCAACATATCCACAGATACTTATGAAGAACTCATGCTAGAAAAGTTTTTATGTTTAATGTTCATGTTTGTATTCACCACTTGGAGTCTCTTGACCAACACAAAATAACGTAGTAAACATTCGGGGTAATTTAGCTAACGTACATAATATTTATAATTTGTAATAATTTTATAGTTGTAATATTTAGTTTTTAACTGAGTTTCGCCGAAGTTTGATTGACAGGCGATCTGACAGTTAACAGAATTATAAAAACAGTTACACCTCCAAATCCCTCCCTATGCCTTATTCCTCAAACTTTGGATAAAAGAGTCTGCTAAATGAATACATGTAAATGTAAAAGAGAAAGACGAGCAGTTCATTATTATTATTTAGCATATAATTTAGTAGAGAATTAACATTTTAAAGCAGGGATACACTTTCAATTCTGCCTTGTTTTTTATCACACTTAAACAACATATTGATGTGCTAGAAGAGATGATCGATCAGTGCACGTATAGCTACTGCTTGAACTGAGACTATAGGCTACACAGTAAAGTCACAAAACAGTGGGTCTATTTATTGATTGGGTTTCTTAAAATGTAAAATAAATTGTAAGCTCTGTTTCATACTACTGTTTTTGCGAAAGGTCCGTTGTCATTTGTGGACACCTGACTAAACATTGCAGATGTTTAGTACCTGCAGGAAAAGTACAATTGTACAATTAATTTCTTATTCCTGCTTTTAACATTTATTTCACACTGGTTTTAGTTTTCTTTTTATAAATCATTACTATACATGAATAAACAATTAAATGAAAAGATATGGAAACGTTAATTTTTAGGCATTAAAAATATGCAAAATTATTTATTAATCACCTACACTAAAAATCTATTTTAAGGCATTTAAGACCTGCACAGTGCACAGGGTGATATCAGTGTTTATGGAAACATTCTAAACCATAAAATGACTGTAAAAAAGGACTTAACTTTATATTAATACAACTTTATAGTTTAAACAACTTAGACAACTTTGACTGATAACATGACTGATATATACAACTTAGACTGATATATATATAGGCCTATAAAGGCTATCAAAAACGTTTCCCCACGTATTATCTTTGTGGGATTAAACAAGAATTCACGCACGCATTTACACACTCAAATAAAATCACAGACGCAGACGTCACGGTATAAGACAGACGCAAATGTCACGTTCATTGAGAGGAATGAGTGAAGTGAAAGTAAATTGTGCATTCGCTGACACACTGCACTGAGCCGTGTTGAGTAGCGTGTTATACTATGGCGTTCCGAAGGGTTCTTTAATATGACTTTGCAACATGCACTCCTCTCAATGAACGTCTCGTCTGCGTCTGCCGAACGTGACGTCTGCGTCTGCCGAGCGTTTCGCCTGCGTCTGCCGAGCGTGACGTCTGCGTTTGCCTTAAAGGGGTTTCCAGTACATTCCACACAATTCATTCTTTATTATTTTTTCCCCACTGATCTTCAATTATGTTTTATTAGCAATTAAGTGCTTTTACCTTGCTTGTGTAGCTATAGATTTTTTATTCCAAATACCAAATTTTAATTTACACAAATTATCATATCTAAAAGTTTTGTTTACTGTTGTTTCTTGTCAACATATCCACAGATACTTATGAAGAACTAATAATGAAGAGCAGTTCATTATTATTATTTAGCATATAATTTAGCAGAGAATTAACATTTTAGAGCCAGGGATACTCTTTCAATTCTGCCTTGGTTTTTATCACACTTAAACAACATATTGATGTGCTAGAAGAGATGATCGATCAGTGCACGTATAGCTACTGCTTGAACTGAGACTATAGGCTACACAGTAAAGTCACAAAACAGTGGGTCTATTTATTGATTGGGTTTCTTAAAATGTAAAAAAAATAAAAATAAATTGTAAGCTCTGTTTCATACTACTGTTTTTGCGAAAGGTCCGTTGTTATTTGTGGACACCAGACTAAACATTGCAGATGTTTAGTACCTGCAGGAAAAGTACAATTGTAAAATTAATTTCTTATTCCTGCTTTTAACATTTATTTCACACTGGTTTTAGTTTTCTTTTTATAAATCATTACTATACATGAATAAACAATTAAATGAAAAGATATGGAAACGTTAATTTTTAGGCATTAAAAATATGCACAATTATTTATTAATCACCTACACTAAAAATCTATTTTAAGGCATCTAAGACCTGCACAGGGTGATATCAGTGTTTATGGAAACATCCTAAACCATAAAATGACTGTAAAAAAGGACTTAACTTTATATTAATACAACTTTATAGTTTATACAACTTAGACTGATAACATGACTGATACATAGCCAAACTTAGACTGATATATATATATATATATATATATATATATATATATATATATATATATTTATATAATATCATTTAATATATAATTCACGCACGCATTTACACACTCAAATAAAATCACAGACGCAGACGTCACGTTCATTGAGAGGAATGAGTGAAGAGAAAGTAAATTGTGCATTCGCTGACACACTGCACTGAGCCGTGTTGAGTAGCGTGTTATACTACGTGTTAGCGAAAAAATTAAATTATAACTTCACTGCTACACGTGAATGACGTGTAACGTCTGAGTGGACACTTCACTGCCACACGTGATTTGCGTGACGTCTGCGTGACGTCTACGTCACGTCTACGCCTCGTCTGCGTCTTAAATTGAATGGAATAAATAGCAGAATAAAAAAAAAAGTTAAGACGTTGAGTGAGACGTTCGTTGAGACGAGTGCATGTTGCAAAGTCATATTAAAGAACCCATCGGAACGCCATATTATACTACGTGTTAGCGAAAAAATTTAATTATAACTTCACTGCTACACGTGAATGACGTGTAACGTCTGAGTGGACACTTCACTGCCACACGTGATTTGCGTGACGTCTACGTCACGTCTACGCCTCGTCTGCGTCTTAGATTGAATGGAATAAATAGCAGAATAAAAAAAAAAGTTAAGACGTTGAGTGAGACGTTCGTTGAGACGAGTGCATGTTGCAAAGTCATATTAAAGAACCCATCGGAACGCCATACTCTCACACACACACACACACACACACACACACACACACACACACACACACACACACACACACTCACACACACCGTGTAGCGGAAGCAAAGCAGAAGCAGCAGGGCCGCGATCGTTTCGGCGCCGAGTCTATTTTTGCCGCGCTGCTCACGCTGATTTAAAGCCACAGTATATTGTTTTGATTAAAATTGACCTTATTAACATGCAAAATAACGCATTCCACCTTGAAAACATGTAGTGAAGTGTACCATGTGTTTCACAATCACCATATGACATCCAGCGCTGTGAAAAAATGTATAAAATACACGAAAACACAACACTGCCAGAAGTTTATGCCCAAACTTGAAAGGTCCGTTTAATGATTAAAACTAGAGGCTTATCTGAACTTTAAAGGTTACTTTTCTTCTTCTTATATATATATATATATATATATATATATATATATATATATATATATATATATATATATATATATTATTATTTATTATATATATATATATATATATATATATATATATATATATATATATATATATATATATATATATATTAGGGCTGCAACGACGTGAAATGCGTGAAATGTGCGTGAAATGCGTCGACGCGTCGGCGGCACATTATTTACGTTCTAGAATGGAACAGAAGATCTAGAATAATGGCAGCTTCTGCTCCCGGGCATAGTGAAAATGATCATTTATCATATAAAGCCAGACCGCGACATTCAAAAGTGTGGGAGTACTTTAAACAGAAGCCGAGTAAAACTGTACTTTGTTCGCTCTGTAATGCCGGTTTCACACTGCGCGCGGTGGCAGAGCAGGAGATGTGTGTGTGGAGAGCGGGAGCTTTCACACTGCAGTCAGTGTTGCCAAGACCGCGTTTTTTCAGCGGTATTGGGCTACTTCTACACTGTTGCCGCGGGCTGTGTCTCATGTCCGCGGGTTGAAGTGATCCCAACTATGTGATATTTAGCCCCGGGAATGAGAATTTTAGCAGGCAGCCCTGCAATAAAAACACACATATTTAACCCCCCGAACGCGATGTTTACCAGAGAACCTCCCCGAAACGCGATTGGGCTTGTTTTGGGCTAGTTTTGAGTAACGAATGGGTGGGTTTTGTTGTAAAAACCTGGCAACCCTCCTGCCAGTGTTCTCTCGTGCAGCTGAACCGTGGCGCGTGTTTTGCAACAGACGGTCACATTTTCCGGGGTTCTTCTCCGACCCCAGTACGTCTCGTGCTTTTATTTATTATGGGCTGCATATATCTGCTGTTAATGCGACCTGGTTCCCCTCTGTCCCAAACACATATGCATAATAACATGCTGTATATAGTAGGGCTGCACGATAAGGGCCAAAATGATAATCACGATTATTTTGATCAATATTGAAATCACGATTAATTATCACGATTATTTGTTGATTTTAACCAAAACAATTTTTTATTGTCACACAAGCTAATTACATTTACTGCCTTCACATCCATATTGTGCAACATTCCTGCTAATGTACAGATATGTGCATCAAAATAAAATAGGTCCTCTTATTCACCAAATTCAGTGAATCTCCTTAAAGAATAAATTAAAATAAATTAAAACAATAAAGAAAATGTAGCAAAACTTCAACAGGGCACTATTTTACATTTTACAATGTGTAAATATATTTTAGGAAGCAAAATATAAACTTAAGTTTTACCTGCATAATGGATGTGAATAAAACTAAAAATAAAATATACAATCAATAAGAAACAAATATTCCATAACAGAATGTAACCAAATAAGAACATTTCAAGGCAGAAGAACTATGGCGAAAAGAATATTGGCAAGATCACGCTCTATTTCCCCTCTGCGTTTTCTGTACATCGCAGGTAGTGCCACCTTTGAAAAATAATTACGCGAGGGGATCACGTATCGTTTATCCAGAGTGTTGACCAAGAGTTTGAAGCCTTCGTTTGTCACCGTGTTTATTGAGCACATGTCTTTAGCCAAATGAAATGCGACTGCATTTGTTACTTCACTGTGTCTTTGAGAGGTGGATGGGTATGGTGATGCGCTAAAGAGGCTCGCTTCGATGGATGTCTGAGATGTTGTGGGATGATTAGTCTTTGCAACGCATTTCTTGGCCCTCATACATTCATCGTATTGAACTTTATGGTGTTTTTTTAAGTGGTTAAAGAGGTTCGTTGTGTTGCTTTGTGGTGCCAAAACAACTTTATGGCACTCTTTGCATATGACCTGTTCTTGTTTTGTGTCACTTGTAGGGTTGCCACCTTTGGTGTGGCAAAATAAGGGACACCCATTCACGACCCCCCAAAAAAAAAAAAAACACGTCATGAAATGATTATTTCTACATTGACAACTTTACAGCTCAATAATAAACCATAAGAAAACATGAGATCAAGTATGTGAACTTGCAACAGAACACATTTTATATTATTTTACATTTGATTATTTTATTTATTTCTAAAGAACTTTTTAGTAGCCTATTTGGTGCACTTTAAAGGGATATTTCACCCAAAATGAAAATTCTGTCATCATTTACTCGCCCTCATGATGTTCCAGACCTGTATGAGTTTCTTTGTTCTGCTGAACACAAAAGAAGATATTTAGAAGAATGTTTGTAACCAGGCTTCTTTGGGGGCACCATTGACTTCCATAGTAATCTTCCTATGTGTTCAACATCATAAAGAAATGTGTACATGTTTGGAACAACTTGAGGGTGAGAAAATGACAGAATTTTCATTTTTGGGTGAACTGTCCCTTTAAGCAGTCATTCTGAACCAGTAATCACTTTTTTGAATTTCAAAAATGTAATTTTTTTAAATTAATTTACTTAAATTATGACTATATTATCATGTAATTATTTGTCCCATTTTTATCAAACATTTTTTTTAAATGTCATAAACTTTATATGACAGGATTATTGGTTATGTATGATTATAGCGTAGCTAAATTATAAATTAATAATTACATTTATTAGGCTATAATCTATTAATTAACCTGTCTAAAAAAATAATAATTTTGTCTGCAAAGCTCTGATAATATTATATTAAGATATTATCCATTAAAAAAAGCTATAGGCTACCTTTAGAAGCACAGATGTGTGTGTCAGCGCTGTTGCTTTAAGTCAGTCAGTCTGAGACACTGAAGCTTCTCTAAAGTGTGCAGTTGGCCTGAGGTTCATCCTGAGTTACTGGACAGACCCATTGATACCTTTTTGATATTCAGCTCTATATCTGGAGATCCTCTTGCGTTTAAACGGTGGACGCGACGCGAGCTCGACATGTTTTTAAAAACCGGCAAGTTTACAGGCACACTCTGGCACAGCGCAAGTTCTCCAGACTCCGCCGCTATGGCAACAAAGCCGCTAAAACGCAATCACGCACAAATGAGCTCCTGTACTACTTATTGTGAAATTGATTTGTTTATATTTGCTATAAGTATTCTCCACACTGCAAAATCCTTGTGTGTTTGTTGAACTACGTGTGGACCTGTGTAAAATACGGAACAAATCGCGTCCCGTATTGGTTTGATACGGAACGCGTCATTTTGCTTGTAAATACGGGACGATTCCGTATTTTACGGGACGGGTGGCAACCCTCTGAAACCCAAAATGTTTCCACACAATGGATGACGATCTCGGCCGCTCCCTCTGCTACGTTAGACATTTTTTCTTTGTTAAGATAGATTATAGCCTGTTATCTGTTGTGGTATTTTCCTCACGCTACTCTGTCTTCTGTCTGTGATTGTCTACATCTGGAAACTGACTGAGCTGCTGCGCGGTGCAGGGAACAACTCTGATTGGTGCATGGACGCACGTGATCAGACAGCGGCTTTACAGCGCGCTAGACTGGCTTTGAAAAAAAAAAAAACCTTTAATACAAAGCGTGAATGAATGACGCATTTTAAATATCGCTCGATCACGCGAATTTGATCGTGGGAAGGCAAAATCGTGATCGTGATTAAAATTCGATTAATTGTGCAGCCCTAGTATATAGGTAGTTTGCATGATTAAAGTAACATTAAAGTTAAGATATGCCTCTAGCTTTCATCATTTAAATGTGTCTTTGAAGTTTGGGCAAAAACTTCTGGCAGCTTTAGTTGTTGTTTATGCACATGTATCTTCAAAATAGACGACTAGTTATACATTAAAACTATGCTGAAAGCTCCTGTATGTGAACCCTTTGCAGATAAATACAAGTGCATTTTCGTTTACTATTGACACAAATCAATAAGTAAATCATACTCAACTACTATAGTAAACAACTTTTTTATGATATACATTTTATGATAAATAGTATCATTATATCTTATGTTTAAAAAGCTTCTTGTGTTCATATATTTCATTATAAAATGGCATAATATGTACACTACCCTTCCTGAAATACAATTAATATTGTCATCATTCATTGATTTCATGTTAAAATAATATACAAATTCACTACCCTCTTTGAAATACAATAATCAGTAAAAAAGAATCATAAGATTAATCCGGAAAAATAATCGTTAGATTAGTCGACTTATCGAAAAAATAATCGTTAGATTAGTCGACAGAAAAAAGAATCGTTAGTTGCAGCTCTAATATATATATATATATATATATATATATATATATATATATATATATATATATATATATATATATATATATATATATATATATATATATATATATATATATATATATATATATATATATATATATATATATATATATATATATATATATATATATAATATATATATATTTATTTTAGACGTGGAGGAAGCATGCTGCCTATCATAAATCAAAGCACGAGACAGACAGGGGTCGGGGGAGAACACCAGGAAAGGTGACAATGGACGATATTCGTCTGTATTTGCAATATACAAGCCGCAGTTCAGCTGCGCGCGACAAACGCTGCCAGTGTGAAAGCACAAAGGGTGCGCGCGGCTCCCACACTCCATACGCTCCGCTCCTGCGCTGCTTACGCCCTGCCAGAGCCATAGAGAGAGAGAGTTGCGACAACGGAAGTTCAAAACGCTTGATAGTCACGTGATTCATGTAGACCTCGAATAGTTCCAGGAAGTGCTTTGGCGGGCAATTCAAATTGATAGTCACAGTGACAGAACTGCGGTTTTTGGTAATTAATAGTCAATAAATGCATTGATTTTCAATAATTTTATTACACATCGACATGTGTATGTAGCATGAGTATGTAGTTACAGCGATGTTGTTTTTAAAATATAATTTTTTTTAATGATGAATAATCTACAAAAGCAGGCTTTAATGTACAAGTTATTTTGATTAAGATGTGCTGATAATTTAAAATCTTACTGATTAAACGTCTTGCCTTTTAAAAGTGCATCACAAACGGTCTGTTCTGCTGTAACTCTATGGCGCGGCTGCTACTTCCGGGAACTATTGAGTCTCCACGAGCCACCATTGCTGTAAAAAAAAACGTTCCATTGGAGTCTATGGAGTTGTCGCAACTCTCTCTCTCTATGGCTCTGAGCCCTGCTAACGCGTGCGGTGTGAAGCCGGCGTTAGAGTTGATTTGCTGTGGGGATTTTGGATGATGTCATACCCAAATAGCAACTGACATTAAATCAACATCGAAACGACGTTGGTCTCCGACGTCGATCCGGCATCGTTTTGCTCATCGAAGTAATGTTGAACCAACGTCAGAAACGCCATTCAAAACTAACATAAAATCGATGCAACTGGTTTGCTTACCTAACGTTGAAACGATGTTGATTTCAATTAGTTGAGACGCAGAGGTGGGTAGAGTAGCCAAAATCTGTACTCAAGTAAAAGTACAAGTACTTACGGAAATATTTACTCAAGTAAAAGTAAAAGTAACAATCGTAATATTTACTTGAGTAAGAGTACAAAAGTATGCGATGAGAAAACTACTCAAGTAGTTAGTTACTAGTTACTTTCGATCTGATTGATAAGAAGCGAAAACACTGAATTTCAGGCTACTTGGAGAGCTTTCACACACCTCTCTGTAACACTTTACAATAAGGTTGTATTAGTTAACATGAACTAACCATGAACAACACCTCTGTTCAGCATTAGTTAATCTTTGTCAACGTTAGTTCATAAAAATCCAGCTGTTCATGGTTTATTCATGTTAGTTCACAGTGCATTGACTAATGTTAACAATATTTGAATAATGCATTAGTAAATGTTTAAATTAACATAAAGATAAATAAGTGCTTTATAGGTGCAGTTCATTATTAGTTAGGGTTGGGCATCGTTTTGATTTGAATGATTCTGATTCCGATTCCAATTCTTAGTTTCGATTACGGTTATTTTCGATTCTCGATTCCGATTCTTTGAGGGGTGGAGTCACAACATGTCACAGGCTCATTTCACAGAGGAAAATTGTATTTTGATTCAATAATGAGTTTTAGTTTTGGGACTTTCTCCGCTGGCATTTTCACTTGCTTTGCTGCAAAGGTGAATGGAGTTTCACACCGAGTCTCCACCGGTTTAGCAATAGCATTAACAGCAGTCATATTAGGACTGCTACTAGCGCGGGCAATTTGCGTATAGCTACATTTATCTACGAGGGGGGAAATTTTTTTCAGTAACGTTGCTGTTCACCACAATTCGCAATTTGGTCAAGGGGTTTGTTATTACACTACCTGATTATGACGAGGTGGGATAATGTTAGTTCACCCTGAAATGAAAATAAAGCCATCTTTTACTCACCCAGCTGTTGTTCAAATGCGCGTGTTCCTGTGTGTGCGCACTCCAAGCCGCAGTAGCCTCGTGCAATATTGTCATGACAACAGGTACACAATATTCACTTCAGGAGGTTTTATTATTAGTATTATTTCTTATCATATACGTTATAGAAAAGACGAGAATCGCGTTTTTTTTCTATTGAGCTTTATTTCTCAAAATGGTGCATGTGTGTGTGTGTGTGTGTGTGTGTGCTTATCCTGGGTGCAATGACAACAACAGTGCGAGTTATTATATTAGGCACGGCTGCTGACGGCTCATAGTGTACACAGAGGAGCGCGCTCAGAATAACGGCCGAGCTCAGTGTTTTGACTGAATAATACGGTTTCTTTCTCGCAAAACCTTATAGTGTGCCCCCTGAACACTTTCCATATGGCGCGCGTCTCCCTGTATCGTTGCGTGATACATTTGTTTATTTTTTGTAATGTTTTAGCTGATCGCCATTCACTGCCATAATAGGAAGGAGCGCGTGCAGGAACAGTATTTTAAATAGGACATAGGGCACTGGGACAACATCAGGGTAAGAAAAAGAAGGCTTATTTTTCATTTCAGGGTGAACTATCCCTTTAATAAGGTTGGTTAGCACAGGGTTGCCCGAGGAGGACCTGCGCAGCATTTCAAACACGCTACACTCGTTAATTTATACACCACATATTTGTAGTGCATCCTCCCGTGCAAGAAATAAGTTTGTCATATGTGTTGCACTGTGCCAACCCAGGCGTTTTTTTTTTAAAAGTGAAATAAAGCCACACTTTTGAGCGCCGCTTACCGTGCTCCATGGCTGCAACAGAACAAACGGGCGCGGCAAGCATTTCCGAAAACTTGCGCGTTTGGAACCGATGATCGGAATCGAAAACAACTTTTCTAAACGATTCCAATGGCACCGTTATTTTTTAAACGGTTCCAAGTTGGAACCGGTTCTCGATGCCCAACCCTATTATTAGTTCATGTTAACTAATGTAAGCTAATGAACCGTATATATATATATATATATTAGGGGTGTAACGGTACACGTATTCGTATTGAACCGTTTCGGTACAGGGCTCTCGGTTCGGTGCGCGCGTGTACCGAACGGTTATGAATGCAATATATGAATACAATCCGCTTGTTTAAAGCGCGGAACACACTTCAGTCCTAGTACCCACACGAACATATTGAGTATTCAGTCCATTTTATCACAAAATTCAAACGATAAATGCCGTTTTAACGCTCTTTAATGTGACATGACTGATAGACGCATATCAGTTCAACTTCAAGCGGCAGCGTGCGGCGCGCGAGTGAACGCGATCAGGAAGAGATGATTGCGTTCACTGGCGCGCTGCCGCTTGAGAAGGAATAAATATAAATGAATATATTAAGGTATGTTGAGGATACATTACAACTTACTGAAACGTATCATATGTTGTGTAATCACTCCATCAGTGTTTCAACCGCGGAAAGACAATAAAACATTTTGTAAACAAGGTCGTGTAGAATCACGTTTACCTCAGAAGTCATTCAGTGTCCACAGCTGTTAGTTTACTAGAGAGATTAACTCTTTCACTGAATACATGCACTATATTAGCCTATATATTCATTATATACCACTTAGCCTGTTAGTGATGTCTTGTTTATTTAATGTATGTTTAAATAAATCTGTCATGAAAATTACAGCCACTAAATGATTATATTTCAACAACAAATTGGAGAAAAAAATAATAATTAGATTTAGAAGTTAATGCAAAAACTGCCTTATGTGAAGCTTATGAGTGCTGATTTTTATATCTAAAAATAAATAGCAACTTAATTTAGGCTAATAGTTTGGGCTCTGTTGTTAATCTTTAATAGCAATATGTAAGTAAGGGCTCCCTATATAGTTTGCAGCATTATCTTTAAGAAACTTTTAGTTATAACTGAATTAATTTAAGGACTGACACAAATTTTTTTCATTAAACCACTGTTGAATAAAAATGAATAAAAAGCAATTTTGTAAAACTGCTGTACCAAATCCGTACCGAACCGTGACTTCAAAACCGAGGTACGTACCGAACCGTCAGTTTTGTGTACCGTTACACCCCTAATATATATATATATATTTATTTATATATGTGTGTGTGTGTGTGATTAATGGTTAAACAGTGTAAATTAATGGTGTGCTGGGCTAACTAGAGCTCTTCTTAAAACATACTTTGTTCTTATATTTTTATAAGTATATAGGCTATTCTTTAGGTAGGAATAAAATACAATACTGTTTTTATTTGTATGTATTTTCTACACTACAGACAGGTGTCTGTCTGGATTTGTGTATAAATGCAAGACGCCACATTAGGCTATACAATTTGTTTCGTTTTGTGAAGAAAAGGATATGTAAATGTGAAGATGTGAACATTTGTTCGTGGACGTGTGTTGTTTGGAGGATTCAAACGATTTGTCATTGCTTGCACAAGAGCGCATATGAGGAAAACACTCGGACAGTGTGTGAAATAGTATTATAATAAGGGAAAATTTCCCATAGTTACCAAATGACCGTTAATAGTGTTCAAATATAGGCATCATTGTGACACTTACGGCTACATGTTCTTTTCAGGGTGGAATTCTTGGATTCTGAGAGATGTCAGTTCGTTTTGGTGCACACAACATGCATCGCATTATGAAACTATTCTTTTTGACATCTTGGAGTGAAAACATAGACTGAACTTGAGGCCACGGATGATCTGCCTCCCGTAGCTCATACACATCTTCCTCTGCTTCGGCCATCATCTTCCGACTAAACGCGCGCTATTTATAAGCGGGTAATGCGTAGCAACCTCTCGCGAGCAGCCTCTCCAACGTTTCGCGAGACTTGCGAAAGTCATATTAACTTATTTTAAAATATATAATATAATTATTACCATTTGACAGTAACGGAGGAACGCCACCGAATGTAACTAAGTAAAAGTACAGTTTTTTCACAAGAAATTTACTTGAGTAAGAGTAAAAGTACCCATCTTTAAATCTACTCTAAAAGTACAAGTTACCCAAAAAATTTACTCAAGTAAATGTAACGAAGTAAATGTAATTCGTTACTACCCACCTCTGTTGAGACGTAATAGAATTAACACATATTCAACATAAAATTGATATAATTGATTTGCCTACCTAACATTGAAACAACGTTATAAATAGGCTACACAAACACATTTTCTACTACATGATTTAAAAATCTCATAGTACTTAATTACAATAAATAAATTAGTCTGTATAGGTAATAATTTATTAAACACATCACATTCAGTAAAAATTGCTTTATTATTCATACAAAATACATTTACGAATACCATTTTAGATCAAACAAATCATACAAATACACAAAGTATAAAAGTAAATTATAGTAATATATAATCTAATGTCTCAAGTTACAATTTAAAAGCGATATTTACTCATGTTATTTTGAAAATAGGTGTGAAGCCATCATGAACCCTTTTAATCACCAACGCCACCATTTTCCAGAACGGCAACCTTCATGGAGTCTCCAAAAGTACAAGGTCAGGTTCAGAGAGACTTTGCAAAGGTAAAAAAAAAAAATCATGAAATATGACCAACATTTAATAAGAATCACAAGCTGAAGTGTTGTGAAATACCTACGTGGCAAAGTCTCTGAGAACCTGACACCTTGTAGGAAAGAGCGGGCACAACTAACACCCGTTTCACACACTCCGTCTGCAGTGCTTATGGGATGGAGCCGCACGCGCTGTTGTGCTTTCACATATGCAGCATTTGCAGAGCGCAACTGATCCGCAGTTGTATACCACAAACACAGCATTTATTCGTTATTTTTTATTTCAAATCCAAAAGTTCCAAAAGATGCGGATCAGTTGCAGTATGTTATTGAACATAGTCAGCATTGCCATCGTCTTTGTATAGCCATTCACTATTTCATCGATGTCACGTTTATAAACGCACTACATTGTTTGGAACTTTACTTGATAAAGTTTTAAATATGGATATTTTTCTACACAAGCGCATCGATTCGCTTCAGAAGGCCTTTATTAACACCCCAGAGCCACGTGGAGCAGTTATATGACGGACAGATGCACTTTTTATGAACCTCAAAAACAGAGCAACTATTACTGCTATAATAATGCTTGGATTAGCCTGGACTTTTGTAACCTAACTTTTTAGATTTTATTCGTCTGAAAGAATAATGTCATTATTTAATTAATATTAATATTAATTAATATAATAGCTCTCAGATTTCATCAGAAATATCTTAATTTGTGTCTGAAGATGAACGAAGGTCTTACGGGTTTGGAACAACATGAGGAAAGGAATTAATGACAGGATTTACATTTTTGGGTGAACTATCCCTTTAAGCTAGTACCGGACTAAAATGTTTGAGCTGTCTTAAAGGGATAGTTCACCCAAAAATGAACATTACCCCATGATTTAACCCCCCCCCCCCAAGTCATCCTAGGTGTATATGGCATTCTTCTTTCAGACAAATACAATCAGAGTTATATTAAAACATATCCTGGTTTTTCTAAGCTTTATAATGGCAGTGAATGGCAGCCCAAAACTTGAAGCTCAAAAAAGTGCATCTATCCATTATAAAAGTGCATCTATCCATTATAAAAGTGCATCTATCCATTATAAAAGTGCATCTATCCATTATAAAAGTGCATCTATCCATCATAAAAGTGCATCTATCCATTATAAAAGTGCATCTATCCATCATAAAAGTGCATCTATCCATTATAAAAGTGCATCTATCCATCATAAAAGTGCATCTATCCATTATAAAAGTGCATCTATCCATTATAAAAGTGCATCTATCCATTATAAAAGTGCATCTATCCATTATAAAAGTGCATCTATCCATTATAAAAGTGCATCTATCCATTATAAAAGTGCATCTATCCATTATAAAAGTGCATCTATCCATTATAAAAGTGCATCTATCCATTATAAAAGTGCATCTATCCATTAAGTGCATCTATCCATTATAAAAGTGCATCTATCCATTATAAAAGTGCATCTATCCATTATAAAAGTGCATCTATCCATTATAAAAGTGCATCTATCCATTATAAAAGTGCATCTATCCATTATAAAAGTGCATCTATCCATTATAAAAGTGCATCTATCCATTATAAAAGTGCTCCACACGGCTCCAGGGGTTAATCAAGGCCTTCTAAAGCGAATCGATGGGTTTGTGTAAGAAAAATGTCCAGATCTAACATGTTATAAAGTAAAATATCTAGCTTCCGGCAGACCGCCCAGAGCCGTGTTTTATGATGGATAGATGCACTTTTATGGACTTCAAAACAGAAACAGCCATTCACTACCATTATAAAGCTTGGAAGAGCCAGGACATTTTTAATATAACTCTGATTGTGTTTGGCTTAAAGAACAATGTCAAACACACCCTAGGATATAATTTTTCTGAAAGCAACTTGACCTGATATATCTTAAAATATGCCAGTGTCATTGTTTTGCCTCAAGATTCACACCAGTAATGTTTTTTTTTCTAAGGCACATTTAAAAAAAAGCTACTTACATTGTCCTAATTGAACTAAGCCCTAACCCTGGCTTAATCTAAGAGCTGTCTGTATAACCGGGCCAACGATTACAATATAAGGACAATATCTGGCAGTTTTGCATTTCCATCTATAGTTGCAATCATCTGAAGTCTTCGTGAGTGAGGCTGGATCAAACTGGAGCTGGCGTAATCTCTAGTAACCTTGCTGTGCATCCTGAGATAGAAACAGGAGAGTAACAGGAGAACGATTAGCATAGCTGCTGTTCATATTATTTCAGGCAAAAGATGATAATGTGCACTTTTACTATTTAATCTCATATAACTGTAGCACAGTTTTTTGGTTGTTGTTGTCAAACAGACCCCAAACCTATAAATGGTAGTGTACACTACTGTTTAAAAGTTTGGGTTCAATAAGATTTTCTTTTTAAAGAAATTCATATTTTTATTTAGCAAGGATGCATTAAATGATCAAAACAAAGCGACAGTAAAGACGTTTGTAAAAGACATATAGACATTTATAATCTTTACAAAAGTTTATATCTCAAATAAATGCTGTTCTTTTGAACTTTCTATTCATCAAAGAATCCTGAAAAATAAAATGTATCACGGCTTCTACAAAATATGAAGCTGTTTTCAACACTGATAATACTCATAATAATGTGTGTTGATCATCAGATCCTCATATGAGAATGATCAGTGAAGGGTCATGTGACACTGAAGTAGGGGTGCACGATATTCACAAAAATGTGATATTGCGATATCGATAATGAATATTGCGATATCGATATTAATTTCGATATTTTTAAGCCTATGTAAAATTACAAAAGTTACAGAAAACGCATCAAAATAGATTCATAACAAATAAAACAAATTCTTACAACACAAGATTTAAAGGTTTTCAACTGACAGTCATATTGGACTGGTTCAACATGAATAAATAAATAATAATCATATCTGGTTGTACAGTAGGGATGCAACAATACAGTTAGTCCACGGTTCAATACATACCTCGGTTTTTAACCACGTTTTTGGTTCGGTTCTGATGGCTTGTCACATCAGTTTTTTTCTATTCTATTCTTAGCCGACAGGAACAGAAAGAGTTATTATTATTTTTATTACAATTTTTTGTTTTTATTGCAATACTCTTTTTGAATTTTACTTAAAAGACTTGGAAAAACCTTACTTAAAACTTTACTTAAAAAAAAACCTTGTACACATTCCTAGTGTATAGTATAATATAAAATAAATATATATAAAGATTTACAGTGGCAGCTCAGAGCAGTACAGCATGAAAGTGTATGAATAAATGTAAAATTAAAGAGAGAGTTCACTCAAAAATGAAAATTCTGTCATCAATTACTGGCGCTCAAGTTGTTTTAAACCTGAATAAAGTTCTTTCTTCTGTTGGACATAAAATATATTTTAAAGAATGTTGGAAACCAACAGTTGCTGGTCCCCATTGTAGGAAATAATAATATGAATGTCAATGGCTACCATCAGCTGTCTGTGTTCAACAGAAGAAATTAATACAGGTTTGAACAACATTAGATGAGTAAATAATGACATTGTTTTAGAGGTGAACTGTCCCTTTAAGGACTAGCGGCAGCATGTTCACTTAAGGCTGCGCTTCTGTCAATGTAAGACCTCTACACATCTAATACACAGACACGCGATTTTACTTTCACTATAGACATAACTGACTGTGTTTATGTTAACCATGTGTGTATTTGACAGTATTAGTGCAATAAGACTCCTTAGTCCAGTAATCACGTGTTTGACAGGCTTTTAGTGCGCGAGCTCGGCGCATGTTAAAACAGTGCATGAGCACGCGAATGAAATGTTTAACCGGTAACGTAATGCTTTTAAACGCATTCAAATAATGAACTTTCGTGATTGTGAATAACTCTAGTGTTCCGTGAGTATAACTCTCTGACACTAGCATTAGCGTGGCTAAACACCCCTAACTTGTGCATATGATCGGATATCTGCTCATATCAGCGCGTAGACTGAAAGGCACACTCAAACAGAGCCGAAATAAACTGAGAGAAATATTTAAAACGGAGAGAAATAAAAATAGGCTTGTGGTGGTTCTTAACTATTTCATCTTCTCCCTGAGCAACACTAATTTTCTTACTTTTGTGTTCTTTCTTTTGCTCCACTTGCTCCCTTTGCTCTCTCTTTAGGTCCTTTCTTTTCTTTCTCTTCGTTTTGTTGTGCGCTGGTGTGTGCGTCAAGCCGGCCCGACAAGTGTGTGTGTGTGTGTGTGTGTGTGTGTGTAGAGGGAGGGAGAAGTGAGAAAGTGACGGTTAGCTTTGGAGCGAGTAGGAGGGACCCGGTTTTTAAAAAAAAAAAATAGATCCGATAAAGAATGTATATACTGTACAGTGAAACGCGTCTCATTTTGTCATAAACGAAATATCGCATCATTATCGCGAGACTTACGATATAATATCGGGAAACGTGATATCGCGATAACGATATTAAATCGATATATCGTGCACCCCTACTCTGAAGACTGGAGTAATGATGATTTGATCACAGGAATAAATCACACTTTACTATATATTCACATAGAGAACAGCTGATCTACTACATTGTAACAATATTACAGTTTTTAATGTATTTTTAATCAAATAAATGCAGCATTGGTAAGCACAAAAGAGACATCTTTCATAAAACATAAAAAGCTGTACCAACCCCACACTTTTGAACTTTAGTGTATGTTAGAGATTGTACTTACTAGTCGTATGAGTATTGGAGATTTTCTTTGACAGGAGATCCGCTCCAACTCTGCTGTGGAGCAGAACATCAAGATGGAAGAATCTAGGAACATAAGCACCAAGCCAACCATATTTAGTATATAATGCCAGTTTATTAGAAGGAAAGAAGCTAAAGAAGAGGAGAAAAGCAAAAAAGGAAAGAAGAATATACAGAAAATAATCTATTAAGAGTTTATGTTTTTAGGTTTACTTGTTAATTATTGCTCATACAGTGTCACTTACGTTTGGATGTCAAAGCCTTCTTTAAATGTATACATTTGGAAAAGAAAAGAATGTAAAATCATGGTGATATTACGTGAAATATACTTTAAAATAAATGCATATGAAGTTATTTAATGAACTTCCTCAGTTCACCTGTTTCCTACTTCTCTGTCAGGAGCTTCCTTCAGGAATGTTGGGATCTTGGGATCTTCAACTCTGTTGTAGAGGGGTTATTTTGTCCCTCCTGAAATCACACAACATTTTTTTACAATTTTTGTTTACCAATTTGCAGCTAATTTTCGCGCTCCATGTAATTGACATCAATATGTAATTGATTAACAGTAACGTTACAGTTTATACTTTTAGGTTTTTGACACATACCATTGACAAATTACCAGCAAAACCTTTACAAAACGATCAAAACCTCTCATTTTCACATAAAGATTTGATTAAAAGCTCAAACTTTCATAAACAAGAGCTCAATCGATAGTTAGCCGAGATGCTAACGGTCTTTTTCCGAAGACACTAAACCATTTATTTAAAGTAAATATTCAACAGAAGTGTGTCAATTACAAGTAAGAAGGTGTCAGGAACAGTTGTGTGTATTATTTGTGTGATTTTAGAGACTAAACTCACCTGAAAGTAATGAAAACAACAGCGACAGAAGGAGTTGTCGTATCCCGTTTCCATGGCAACTCTCCGCCGTTCATCACGCACACGCAATAAAGTCACAGTCACACATCATTTACATAAATAAACTACAATTAAAACATTACATACATAAAAACCTCATTAATATTAAATCATGAATTTAAAATTTATTTATATGTAATTCATAGGTGCAAAAGCCACCCCTGCACTAGATAGTGAGACAAAGTGGCACTTTTATATTAGTTTTATATTATATTAGTTTAATATTTTGTATTATTTTGTTTAGGAACACTCAACCTAATTATTTCATTTTAAAGTGTGATTGCATGCAGACAGTATTTTTCTAATGCTTTGCTTTGGTTAAGTGACTAGCAATATTAAGTCTCGCTGTTTTTTATTAAGTGCTTTCAGATTCTTTTTAACTGTAAAAATAAATTAAATAAATATACATATAAAATAAATGTACTTTTATAAAATAAAGGTGTCACAACAGACAGTGACTGACAATCGGCTTGCCACTGGTGTACCGACGGAGGTCCAACCGTGTCAAACTGCTGACTTTGTGCCACCCAAAAAACGCTGGTGGACCGCCAGGTCATTGTTAGCTGGGCATCTACGCACCAATCTTTCGCTTTCCATGTTTTCATTTAGTAATTATAATACTGGCATCCGAAAAAAACCCCGGAAACTTCAAAGACTGCCCCTTTTAATATCAGCGACTTCTATAAATTTGTGAAGGTACTTACTTTATTTTTTATTAAAGCTACACTGTGTGATATTTTCCCCCATCTAGTGGTGAACTTGTATATGACCATCCAGTGAATATTAGTTTCTGTTCTGTTCAATTCCGATTTCGTTTTAACTCCTACGGTGGCCGATTTAGTCCAAGATTAATATGGCTTCCAGTTCGACCTCGTCCACATTCGACACGGTGCCTGTGGGATATTCTGTGCCTGTGGGATGGTTGGAACACAACTGGCCTAATTATTCGGCTAGAAAGAACTGCAGCTAATCCAGAGTGAACTTTGATGATAGTAATGTTTATTCAGTCATCCAATTGCAAGGCATAAACAGGTTTGCATGGATATGTACATAAATGTGGTTTCTGTGAGAGAACAAATTAGGATGGTAAATATACATGATAATGACATGACAGAATATACACAGTTAAGAACTGTATAACTACACTTATAAGTTACATTTGTATAATGTAACCGTAAACCAGAGCTTATTGTACCATATATAGGCGCTAAATGCAGCTGCATTAAAAGGAGCGGAGCTGCCGCTGCTAACAAGCGGTGTCCGGTTACAAAAGTGTGTGCGCAGGTTTAGCTCTGTATAACAAGTGTTAATATGCCGATCAGACCTGATACATATTTCCATCAACATACATTACAAGCAAATATTTTCTATAAACGAATAAACATTGTTAATAACCGAATGACTATTCAAATAGGTGAGCATTACGCTATTGTACAAAAATACTTCTGAGGTGACATCAACTGAATTACATGATGACACACTCTGAAACACATCCACAATGACAATAACTATTATTACTTACGGAGTTATTAACGCACAGAAATACCACACAAGGAAAAACAGACTTTTGAGGAATAAACAAGCGAGGAAAACTCCGTATAACTCTGTTACTGGAGCTGCTGAGATGAAAACTCTCTGCACATGCACCAGACAAGTCTGAACATTTTTTTACGGTCTATGGTCTGAACAAGTTGACGCGCACAGTGTTAAAACCGGTTAAAACGCGAAAGGCGAAGCTTGAATTTACGGGTATGTCCCTCTTTGGCTAATGTACTTTCAAGATGGAGGGGCAACATGGCGACCACCGTTAGATCCCATTACCTTATGTATTTTCAATGGCATATTATAAACTTACGAGAATACTTTATTACTTGAAAGAAGTAAATATACATTAATGAGCACATATATTTTTGAAAGAACTAAGTGTTTTTAGCTAAGAATAGACTAAAAAAGTTACACAGTGTAGCTTTAAAATACATGTACATCCCATTTCCTTCTGAATTTAGTTCAGGTCTTGTTATTCCTCTAACCAAGTTTCAGCATATATTAAACGTTGTGATTTTGACCATATGCGTCGGCCATATCGTTGAGGAGTCAACCTCATTTCAACGTGGAATCGACGTTATATTTTCAACGTAATAACGTTCTGATGTACCGACCAAATAGTGAACGTTGATTCAACATTGAAATTTGATCAACGACTGATACTGACCTTTACAACCAAAAATCAACGTTGAAACGACGTCTGTTTGCTATCTGGGATAGGCCCTATACAATTGCAGATTTACACCCTTGAGGTTATTTCCACTGTTGTGATGATTGCTGCTGCACGACCCCTCCACCCCCACACATTTAAGTCAAGTCAAGTCAAGTCAACTTTATTTATATAGCGCTTTTAACAATGTAGATTGTTTCAAAGCAGCTTTACAGTGTTAAACAGGAAAATAATGCAGCATAATTTTATTCAGCTGTATAGCCATTCTGGAAAATTTTCAAGTATCATACAGTGACAGTGTGGGCTTTAGATCAATAATTTGATCAGTAATTTAGTTTAAATGGTTAATTTAGTTTATTATTTAGATGTATTTCGATGTTTAGTTGAAAAATGTAGTGTCCCCAACTGAGCACGCCAAGCCAGAGGCAACAGTGGCAAGGAAACCAAAACCCCATTAGGTGACCTAATGGAGAAAAATAAACCTTTACATTAGAATGAAGGACATTATCACACACATAAGAATTATTCCAACCAAAAATGAAGTGTGTCTGTGTGGAAAGTAACTGAATGCGTCATCTACTCGGGCCCTTCACAGAAATGAATGAGTGCAATTTCAAACGATAAACATAATATGCACTGTTTTTCCGTATTTAATTATAACTTCAGATGCATGTTATGTTCATTTGTAGAGCCCTATGAAATCAGTTTAATTTTTTTCCAAATTCCAGAGGGAAAAAAAAAATTCCAAATTCTTTTTTTTATATATATATTTTTTATTCTGGATGGTTATATTAAATTGTATTAATTAAAAAGCATGTCTAATTAATTGAAACAATGAAACTTATTTAACATAAATTTATTAATTAAACAGCAATTTATTAAACGTTTAACAAAATTTATTTATTTGTTTTATGTATTTAAATTTTTCTGGTAATCAAATGAAGGCAACGAAACACGTATCTTTTATTCCAATGAAAATTAAACAAATCCTTTAATTTTTGTACATGCAAATTTCTACACAACAGAGGTTTAGGCCTGTTAAAATTATTACATTAGGCATAGGCTAAGCTACACTGTCCAAACTTTTATTTTGATGGGTTGCCTTGAAGACATTTTTCTGTGTGTGTGTGTTATGATGAAAGTTTCTCTCAAATGAAATGGTACAATGCTCGTGAAGTGCAGGGCCCTATGATTTCCGCGATGCAGAAAACGCAGACTCGCGGAATCCAGTCATAAAAATGGAATTTACTGTTTAACACGGAATTTGTCAAATTTTGGATGAATAAATCCAATGCAAGTCAGCACACTTCAATCAAATCACGATATAGACTACTAGTGTATGTGCATATTAAACGGTGAAAATAATATTTAAATATGAATCCTGCATGTGTTATGTGTCTGTGTGAATGAGTTGTGAAGGCGAGCGTTGCGCGTGCTGCTAAACGAAACCGCGCGTCTGCGCCATTCATTCCATGACATCCCATTTGTTTTTATGAATGGATTCCGTGATCCTGTACGCGTTTTCGGAATCGCGGAAATCATAAGGCCCTACACTTTCTACAAGATGCACGTTCATGCGGACGAAAGGGGGATTGTCGTGGTAATGAACACCACAGCAACCGCTTGTGCATCCGCGCTGAACGCGTATCGTACATAACAAGCATTTTAGGGGCCCTTGGCTTGCGGGGCCCCAGGCGGTCGCCTACCTTTGTTTAATGGTAAGCCCGCCCCTGTTCACATTGAATGGAGAAATTCCTAAGAGGAGTTTACATTCAACACACATTTGACAATAAAGACATTTCAAGACAAGACATTATAATATACTCATTTGAAATGAAAGATAAACATGTTTTCCACCATGTCTTAATGAAATGTTTTTAACTGGTGTGCTGTAACTGACCTGCCTCTGGGTTTCCACGGGTCTTAAAGGTGCCCTAGAATCAAAAATTGAATTAACCTTGCCATAGTTAAATAACAAGAGTTAAGTACATGGAAATCACATATAGTGAGTCTCAAACACCATTGCCTCCTCCTTCATATGTAAATCTCGTTTGTGAAAAATACCACAGAAAAATAGGCGAATCTCAACATAACACAGAGTGTGACGCAACCGTCGGGATCATTAATATGTACGCCCCCAATATTTACATATGCCAGCCCATGTTTAATGTCAGGCGAAACTGCGCAGCCGAATCATCGGGAGTTCTGCAGGTAAACAAGCGAGGATAGCGGAAATGGCAGATCATGGAAACAAATGTTATGTTCCAGGCTGTGCAGGGGATGTGACTGTTCATACCCTTCCCACAGATAAAACATGTCAACAGGCAGGGTTGATGTTTATTTATAATCGGATACCGCAACAATTTAATTCAAAGTTGTAAGTTTGCTCAGCCCATTTCACCACGGACAGTTTTTCAAACCTGGGACAATATCAAACAGGCTTCGCTCCGCGTCTGATACTGGAGAACTATATTCCCCCAAGCAGGAAGTAGTGATTTTATCCACTTATGGACTGTCTGAACAATTTCTGATTAAAAAGAACGTTTCTTAGAGAGACAACATTAACGATAATATCCCTGTTGTTGTCTAGATCCAACGCAAGATGCTAGTACAGTAACAATAGGAAACGCCAAGTAGCATACATAACTAAATAGTATGTCTAATGACAAAGGTTAATATTATTTCCTGCCAGTGTTGTCATAAATTACAAAATACAACCGTAGATGCATATGTCGATCCCTTTTGTCGGATAGAAATCTAATTTAGCCTATATTTCATCAACAACACATAACTCAGGAGCTAACCACATTAGTTTAGATTCTTATAGCTCACTCAATCCTTCTAGCTAACATCACCTTCTCCACCACTTAAGTTGAAACGATAGTCATTTGAAAACAAAAACAAAGTTGTGACTTCTGACGTGTAAAGTTAAGGCTATATGCTTGTTATCGTTTAGGCTGAAGTTCTAGTCAGAAGCATCCTTTTCCAGTCTCAAAACAATTTGTTGTTCCTCAAAATCTGCATCTTCGTCAGAAACAGGCTCAAACATATAAGGTTGAACGCCTAATCTCTCCATTGTCATGACGGATAGTGTAGATGTGCCTGCTATCATTGAGCCGTGCAGTGAAACAGCCAATCAGAGCAGAGCTCTGCATTAATATTCATGACCCTTCCAAATAAGGCAAAAACAGACCATTTCATCCTGGGGAAGATTTCTAGAGTTGTAAATGGACCTGTAAAACCGTATCTGGACAATTATTGACCTTAAATAAGCCACATACCCTCTATGTAGATATCAGAGAACAATTTAAAATATTGTTTCAAATCATTCTAGGGCACCTTTAAAAAGTCTAGAATTTCAAAATCAAAATTTTAGGCCTTAAAAAGTCTTAGTATTCGCTGAAGTATTGAGTTCTAGGTCTTAAATAATTTTAAACGGGTCTTAATTTTCCTACGTCCATGTAACGCTACCTCTATTGCTCATTTAAATACTCCTGCAGCGCTTTAGAGTGTGTGCGTGTGTGTGTGCGTGTGTGTGCGTGAGTGTGAGTGTGAGTGTGAGTGTGTGAGTGTGTGGGCATGTTTTTGTGAAATATCAGGACACAAATGTGTATAATGACATGGGTATTACAAAAAGAGGGAGAAATATGAGGACGTTCCCCATGTCCTCACCTTTCAAAATGCTTATAAATCACAGAATGAGGTTTTTTTCACAGAAAGTGAACTGCACAGTCTCCTGTGAGGGTTAGGTTTAGGGGCAGGGGCAGTGTGTGTGTGTGTGTGTGTGTGTGTGTGTGTGTGAGTGTGTGATGGGTAGGTTTAGGGGCAGTGTGTGTGTGTGTGTGTGTGTGTGTGTGTGTGTGTGTGTGTGTGTGTGTGTGTGTGTGTGTGTGATGGGTAGGTTTAGGGGCAGTGTAAGGGGATCGAAAATACGGTTTGTACGGTATAAAAACCATTACGCCTATGGAATGTCCTCACATTTCACAAAAACAAACGTGTGTGTGTGAGTGAGTGTGTGTGTGTGTGTGTGTGTGTGTGTGTGTGTGTGTGTGTGTGTGTGTGTGTGTGTGTGTGTGTGAGTGTGAGTGTGAGTGTGTGTGAGTGTGAGTGTGAGTGTGAGTGTGAGTGTGAGTGTGAGTGTGAGTGTGAGTGTGAGTGTGAGTGTGAGTGTGTGTGTGTGTGTGTGTGTGTGTGTGTGTGTGTGTGTGTGTGTGTGAGTGTGAGTGTGAGTGTGAGTGTGAGTGTGAGTGTGAGTGTGAGTGTGTGTGTGTGTGTGTGTGTGTGTGTGTGTGTGTGTGTGTGTGTGTGTGTGTGTGTGTGTGTGTGTGTGTGTGAGTGTGTGTGTGAGTGTGAGTGTGAGTGTGAGTGTGAGTGTGAGTGTGAGTGTGAGTGTGAGTGTGAGTGTGAGTGTGAGTGTGAGTGTGAGTGTGAGTGTGAGTGTGAGTGTGAGTGTGTGTGTGTGTGTGTGAGATATTAAGAGTTGTGTTTGTTCTCAGTGTTTCCATATGCAGGTCTGAAGTCAGTTTCTCATTATGGAGAACATAGAGAAGAGGAAGAGGAAGAGGAAGAGTCAGAGGAAGAGATCTTCATCCCCAGATCCCAGCTGTGTGTCTCTGAAGAGTGACGCATCCATGGATTATCCTCCTAAATTCAGTGATGGAGCAGTGACCTCTGACCCCAGCTGTGTGTCTCTGAAGAGTGACGCATCCATGGATTATCCTCCTAAATTCAGTGATGGAGCAGTGACCTCTGACCCCAGCTGTGTGTCTCTGAAGAGTGACGCATCCATGGATTATCCTCCTAAATTCAGTGATGGAGCAGTGACCTCTGACCCCAGCTGTGTGTCTCTGAAGAGTGACGCATCCATGGATTATCCTCCTAAATTCAGTGATGGAGCAGTGACCTCTGACCCCAGGTGAGGATAAACCTGTAGTTTAACTAAATCTATGGACAAAAGTTCAGTGATAGAAAATAGTGTTGTCACGGATCGATACTGGAATTTCTAACTTCGATACGATACCTAAAAATTATCTCTATTCGATACCATTTTCGATACCACAGGGGAAAAACGCTGCATAAACTGTCAAATAGATATTTTTAATACAATTAATTTTTTTGTCCGTCTATTGAAAGTCTAGGCAATTAAAAATGTATTCTGAAGAGATCCCTTTATATGATAAAGCTTTTAAGCCTTTTCTCATAAACGTTGATCAATTACTAGTGTTTGACCGATATATCCGGCCAATATTTGTGTTTTTACGTGTATCTGCATCGGCAGATTCAAGGCTGCTGCGTTCGCCGATATTTATTCCCGCATTATTTACAGCCAGGCGTCCACGGGCAGCTCTGAGCTACAGTTCATGCACCGCCCCTCCACTAGCAGAGAGTGCAATCTGCTCTTCAAAACAACGATACGTTTTAAACGTTCAAAGCATCTTCTAACTGTTTGACTTAGTTGAAATATTGCCATACACTTTGAAAATGGAAACACGTTGCTCTATATGTGCTTGCAACCATGGGCGTCGGAACCATTGTATGTGGGACAAGCCCCACACACTTTTTACGATCAATGATATTGGACCCACTCACGTTTATCGTCTCTAATCCAGCACATGTCTGTTTACCTGACCCTAATCGATAAACACTTATTATTAAACACGTTAGAAGCTTTATTTCCACTTTTCTAATATTTTCTTCATTTTTATTGAAAATAAATGCCTTTCCTATTTGATATGTGATGGGAAAAGGCAGAAGATTGAGCTCGGCGAAAGGCGGACTCGAACCGTGGGTCGATTTGTGTCAAAACTAGATGCGGTGCGTCTTACCCCTACACTACTGCCGCTCTCAATGATACGGCGATTTCCGTAATTTTGTCTTTCCGAACTATACGTTTAGAAGCAAAGCGGTATATTTGTACTTAATGTAATTGACATCATCTCCAGTAAAAAAAAATCTGAGGACCCACCCACATTTTTTTTGCTTCCGACGCCCATGTTTGCAACTAGCTAAGCAAGTGTGTGCGTCCAAATGGAAAACGCAAATACTGAATGCGTCGTCTATAAAACTGCTTGCCATTGTATTTAGGGAAATATGCAAATAGCTCAGTTATAGGTTATCCGTATGCATACGGTAGCTGTTACGAACACGGGTCATGGGATTAAGTAATGCCGATGTTGTTCTGTGGTATTTGTGGGAGTTTTATTCAGCGACCACCTGGCTGAGGTTTGGACGTGTGTGTGTGTGTGTGTGTGTGTGTGTGTGTGTCTCCAGTGTTTCCCACACATAGACTAATTTGCGGCGATGCACCACAGAATCAACACCGGCCGCCACACATATTATGTTTTTTGGCAGCCGCCAAAGCAAATTTTTATCAGACTAAAGCCTTATTTGATCAGTGAGTAATGTAGAAACGGACTACTGCGATTGTGACAGGTGGTCGCATTGCTGAGAGAGAGAGAGAGAGAGAGAGAGAGAGAGCGAGAGAGAGTCTTGCTCTCCCTCCCTCGTGCATATTAAAGGGTTAGTTCACCCAAAAATGAAAATTCTGTCATTAATGACTGAGCCTCATGTGGTTGGACACCCGTCAGACCTCTGTTCATCTTCAGACACAAATGAAGATATTTTAGTGTAAATCTGATGCTGAGAAAGGCTTCAGATAGGCCTCCATTGGCATTCAGTACATTTACACTCACGAGACCCATAAAAGGCACTAAAAACGTCGTTACAAAGTCCATCTCACCACAGTGACTCTACAATCATTTTACGATGCGACGACAATAGTTTTTGTGCGGAAAAAAAAATCAAAATAACACCTTTATCCAAGTGTATGCCTCCACGACGCATGCGTGAGAATATGAGCAGATCCGGCGTTCGGACACATGACTTAGAAGAGATTTGTTTACAAGCAGAGGAAGACGCGCGTATCTCAGCTGTTGAATTCTACATTGATCGTGCTTTAGGTCTCGGCGTAGAGCTCAAAATGGGGCTTAAGTGTGCATTTCATGGATTCCCGAACGCCGGCGCTACGTCATATTCTCGCGCATGCGTCGTGGAGGCATACACAGAAGTCGAGAACAAGTTGGATAAAGGCGTTATTTTGATTTTTTTTGTGCACAAAAACTATTGTTGTCGCATCGTAAAATTATTGTAGAGTCACTGTGGTGAGATGGACTTTGTAACGACGTTTTTAGTGCCTTTTATGGGTCTTGTGAGTGTAAATGTACTGAATGCCAATGGAGGCCTATCTGAAGCCTTTCTCAGCATCAGCTTTACACTAAAATATCTTCATTTGTGTCTGAAGATGAACAGATGAACATTTGTGTCTGAAGATGACGGGTGTCCAACCACATGAGGGTGAGGAATTAATGACAGAATTTACATTTTTGGGTGAACTAACCCTTTAATCAAAATCAATTGAGATTTGACACGATGGTAAAAGGTCGGAACTGAAGTTTCACGTGGAGCATTGGGAGATTTTTTCCTGAATTGCCGCTGGTGTTGCTCTATAAGAGGTTAAGTTAAAGGATAGTTCACCCAAAAATGAAAATTCTGTCATTTACTCACCCTCAAGTTGTTCCAAACCTGTATGAGTTTTTGTTCTGCTGAACACAAAATAGGATATTTAGAAGAATGTGTGTAACCAAGCAGATAGAGCAACTATTGACTACCACAGTATTTTTTTTCCTACTTTAAATGTTCCTTTTTTAAATTGAGACTTGTAACATTATCATCATGATCATTGTGTCATTTTTATGATGTAAATTGAGGGAGCAAAAGCAGTATCCGCTCCAAATATGGGCTCAAGAAAATCGGCAGCCCGTATCGGTCATCGGCTAAGGCTGATGAAAAAAAAATCGGTATCGGCATCGGCACTAAAAAATCAGTATCGGTCGAACCCTATCAATTACCATTGCAATTATCTCACAAATATTTGCTTACTAATTGCTTTACATACAGCACAATGTAGCTAGCCTGGCTCCGCCCTCCTTCAGTGCTCCGTCTGGGACTGCGGTATAGTCTTTGGTTTTCTCCGAACACATTTTTACCGGTCCAATAAGCGAACAGAGGGCGTGGCTGAGAGCGATGACATTGATGTCATGTGCTAGTTTGAGTTGTAGTTCAGTAATGGCGGCAGAGAAAGATGCGAGTGAAGCAGTTCGGTCCGTTGTGGCACCGCTACCGAATAACCAGAAGTTATAGCCAGAGTTCTGAGTTCTGTTGGTGGTGATTTTCCAGCTCGCTCTGTTAGTGGTGAAGGAGTTGCTGAAGTCCCGGTAATTGTTTCTCGTGCGGTCGGAAGGTATGGTCATCCTTTACAGGGGCTAGTTGGTGATTTTATTGCCGTCCGTCTCCCACCACCTGCGTAAAGATCCCCGGCCGAATGACCTCCTGCTTCAGACAAACACCAAGGTTGTGTGGTCATTTAACTGCTGTCCGAATCCACATCTCTGAGTTTTCAAGAATATATCACTTCAGAATTCACTGTTTATATCCTTTTTGACCCCTGCAGAGCACCATACGGCTGTGCTTCGCTGTCATTTGGATGCATTTCTAGACTTTTCTAGACCGCTCAAAAAATAAACAGAAGAAAAGCACGTAAACATTTGAATTGGGCTGTTATTTACGGCAGCATTTATTCTTATCATACCAAGCATATGATATTTTATTTACAGCACAATCATGTTACGGACCACTTGAGCAGCCGTTCCCGATCACAAAACTCTCCACTGTGAGTAAATCACAATCTGAATGAACAAGGTTTAATCACTGAGGTGCTGCACAGCTATTTTTACGGACTTCCATGTGAGAAACAGAGGCGAACGGCGCACAACATACGTCACGACCAAACGTCAGCGATTGGTTAAGGCAGATCCAGAGTGGCTCTGTGGAAGTTTAAAACTATTAGATCTAACCAGACACTGCATGAAAAGTGGGATTTTCGACCCCGTAAACGCCTGTAGACTCCCGGAAATCTCCCTAATTTTCGGCAGTTTTCGACAATTTAGAGGCAGCGAACGTCGCGTTCGTCTGTGCCACAAATTGTCGTAAACGAACCATGACGTAGGTGGAGAGCCCCCCGCTGAGAGCCCGCGGAGGTGCGATGCCTCTTATTAGCATATGAACAGCAGCTAAACCAGAGAGTCCACGGCCTGACTTGAAATTACTCACTCAGTATTGGCTGAAGCCACTACATTTAAAAAAGAAAAATCCCTCGTGATTGGTTGGCAGATCACTGCAAACCAATCATTATTGGTCCCCCTGGCTCATTATAAATGTAAACCCCAATAATAATAATAATAAATATATAATAAATATATAATTTATGTTGTAATAATTTATGTTTTATATTAATGTTATTGTGCTATGAAGTACACTATTCATACCATCAAGGAATATATGGGAAAATTATACGGACCGTGCCGTTTATTCAAAGAAAGAGCTTCATTTATAAACACAAGGCAAGGCAAGGCAAGTTTATTTGTATAGCACATTTCATACACAGTGGCAATTCAAAGTGCTTTACACAGAAATGAAGTTAAAATAGTTATAAGTGAATAAAATAAAAATATATATAGTATAATAGTTATAATAGGAATTAAAAGGAAATTAAAAGGAAATAAAAATAAAGATGAAATCCCCTATCTGGGGTGGAAGAAAATGGAGAGTCAGGTTTACTTTAAAAATATTTGTCAGATAACTGTGCGTTTAGACAGTACCCTTACAGACAAATCTTCTTGGCCTAACTTGAGGGTGTTCTCTAGATGTTTTACCCGCCAGAGCAGATCTAAACGGGTCTTCCTCGCACCGGAGGGAGTACTCAAAAAATATTTGTCAGGTAACTGTGCATTTAAACATTACCCTTACAGACAAATCTTCCTGGACCGGAACACCAGGGCTATCTCTACTTTGTTCGACCGTCAGGGCGGATCTACACGGTCCTTCCTCTTACCACCAAGGCTTTACAGATCTATCCGTCAGAGCAGATCTAAACGGATCGTCCTCGCACCTATGTGGACTCGAACCACAATAACATTTATTCAGTGATGCCACTAATCAGGTAGTCAAAACCAAATTCATGTCTTACCTGATCAGAGACATCACGTCGGGGTCTAAATTGAGGATAACTATGTGGACTCGAACCACAATAACTGTTTAAGCTCCCCCGTCTCTCAACCTCTTCCACCCAGACAGCCTTAACAAAATAAAAAAAATAATAAAAATAAAAGTATAATTAAAAACTAAAAATAAAACAGGGTTAAAATGAAACATAATTAAAGTGCAAGCAGTTCGGACAAAGCACAGAGCACATTGAGTAAATGCATAAGATAAGGTGCAATTAGTCGTACAGTAGCACAGCTCATTCAGTAAATGCACAGCTGAACAGATGTGTTTTGAGTCTGGATTTGAAAGTGGCTACTGTTGGAGCACATCTGATCTGTTCAGGAAGCTGGTTCCAGCTACGGCTGGCATAATAGCTAAACGCAGACTCTCCTTGCTTTGAGTGAACCCTTGGTATTTCTAATTGACTTGATCCTGATGATCTGAGTGATCTGTTGGGTTTGTATTTAATCAGCATATCTGCAATGTATTGAGGTCCTAGGTCATTTAGTGATTTATATACAAGTAATAGTACTTTAAAATCGATCCTAAATGTAACTGGAAGCCAGTGTAAAGATCTGAGGACTGGTGTGATATGGTCATATTTTCTGGTTCTGCTCAGGATCCTGGCAGCAGCGTTCTGTATGAGCTGCAGCTGTCTAATGGTCTTTTTGGGAAGGCCAGTGAGAAGACCATTACAATAATCCACCCTGCTGGTGATAAAAACATGAACGAGTTTCTCTAAGTCTTGCCTAGAAATAAAGCTTCTAATTCTTGCAATATTTTTAAGATGATAGTAAGCTGATTTAGTTATTGCTTTGACATGACTATTGAAACTCAGGTCTGACTCCAAAATCACACCAAGATTCCTTACTTGATTTTTTGATTTCAGGCCTTTAGCCTCAAGATATGCATTCACCTTGAGAATTTCATCTTTGTTTCCTAATGTAGTAATTTCAGTTTTGTCTTTGTTTAACTGAAGAAAGTTTTGGCACATCCAACTGTTAACTTCATCAATGCATTTACATAGAGAGTCAATGGGGCTGTAGTCATTAGGTGATAGGGCTAAGTAGATCTGGGTGTCGTCAGCATAGCTGTGGTAAGCCATTTTGTTATTTTTCATTATTTGGCTCAGTGGCAGCATGTACAGGTTGAATAGGAGTGGTGCAAGAATTGACCCTTGTGGGACTTGTTGAAGAATTCTCTTTCCATAAAAATTACTTTGCAAATGATTAAGGATTTCAGAAAAAGGCTTTATTCACACCAACCACACAACAAAGCCTGGGGGTTCTTGCAAGGACCACCCCACTCTTTGGACTTTCTGTTACATATATACCACAGTTGTTTTCCTATTATGGTAACAAGCTTTAAGCACCTGGCTCACATTTCACTGTATTCCAAGTTCTTTTTCTGGAGGACACAAATCCTATGCTTGTCATTTTAAAGGACTTTCTCAAAGTCAATGCACATGCACAGTACACAGTTAAACATAATAGTGTCTTTGAATTAGCCTTAAATTGCTAATTTCTAAATAAATAAAATCTTCTACATTCCCCCCTCTGGGGCTTGTCCAAGTCCCACCTTCACTAACCTTTTCCCAGATGTGTAGTTTCAGAATCTAGCTTTTTCAGTTATGCTACCTAATGACTTAAAATAAGTCACTCAGTTTCACTACCAATGACTAGATTATGCAACCACACTCCGGAGGAATATTAGAACCAAACATCTCCTTCCCGATTTTGCTTTGTTTTCTTTTCATGGAATGGAGTAAAAGATTCTAATTTCCCTAATTCCTATGTCTTATCATAAATACATTGTTATAAGCGTGAGCGTGCAATTTGTTCAGCCTTGCCTGTGGTTGTCACAGTTATGTAGAATATTCAAACATCAAACCATGCATTATATTATTAAAAGTTCTCTTTATATCATAGTCATCTTCTTCAACCCAGACACTTTGCGCATCGTAGAGGGTCACCCTTTGGGGAGGGGTTAGGCTAGCACATACACCCAGGGTCTGGCTCATCATTCATCTTCTTCGTCCTCATTGGAGGTACTTGAATCAACTTCCAATGCTTGCAATATCCAGTTTGTTTTATCAGGCAAGTCCTTATTATCCATTAAGTTGTCATTGTCCTGATGTTTTAGCACTTCCATATGCTTAATCGTGGTTTGGACAACTAATGATCTTGCTATAGGAATTACACAACAGAATAATATTCCTCCTATTAATAATGCTATTCCTACGAATATTCCTATTTTAGTGAACCATGCTCCCATTGCCCCAAACTTGAAATCTAACCAGTCAAACATTCGGCCTTCACTTCCAGCATTTGCCTTAACTTCTATTCTTAAATTTTTTATTTTCAACATAGCTTCACTAAATTTCCCTCCTGGCGCAGTATTATTTGGTATAAAAGTACAACACTGATCTCCAAACATAATACATACACCTCCTTTGTCTGCTAGCAACCAATCCAGGGCTTGCCTATTTTGCCATGTCATTCTACTTGTTTCTTTTAGTTGTTCTCCTAGTGCGGCTAATGCATCATCAGTGTAATTGATAAATCTTTGCTGATTATAGTAAATATAATTAATCCATTCTGTGTTTTTGTTTTGTGTAATCCATATAAAAATGGATTCAAATCCTGATTTTACTTCATCTCTTGCTTTGTATTCCTGAGGTATCCCTCTAGGTTGACTAATTGAATCTATGTGTATATTAGGGTCTGGTGCATAAGCTCTTTTGGTTCTATTTGTGTTTTGTATTATATTTTGTTCTGGATCCCACTCTATTAAAGTAATTTCTTGAATTAATCTTACTCTAGCGCATACTCCTGTCCAGTTTAGTGGCAAAGAAGCTAGAAGTGTTTTTCTCCCACAAGCCCAAAAGAAATCTGCTACTACCATTGTCTGATCTTCATATACTTCTATTGACGGTAGTGCTATAGTTTGCGTTTTACAGTCTTTTTCATCTGGATAAATTTTTTCCCCATTTCTTATTCCTAGTGCTTGTGGTTCTGGGGCTCTTACAGGTACTTTTGTGTCCCAACCCTTTTCTCTATCTAAGTCCCAAATAGTAGCACATTTTCCTTTAAACTTTCCCAAATTATGAGCTCCTTTTGGTTTGTTAAAACACTCATATTCTTGATTATAATCTATACTGTACCATTTAGGTACTTCTATTTTTTCCTTCTCCAGTTTAATGTTTGCATTTACGTCCCAATATCTACACCAATCTCCCCAATGTGGTCTACTAAATTTATCTTGAAGTTTAGAATTTCCCATAAAACCTAAACATTCTGCTGAGCAGTAAGGTCTAAAAAAGTCATCTGTGTGGCAAAAGTGACTTTTAAATTCAGCACATTTTACGTAATCATGCGTATTTGGAACAACTATTACCTTATTTAAGGGTGATTTAGAACACATTAAGCAATTTCTCAAACCTGTTTCTTTTGCTGTAAATGATGCCCATTTATACCAATCATTATTTTGCGCTGTTTCCCATAGCTCATCTTCTTCGCTATTTTTCTCAATTTCCTCATCCGTCGCATCTCTACGTTGTTTTATTTTTTGTACTTCAATCAATTTTTGTTCGTCAGGTGTCATTGTTGGGCTATTATTAGGACTAACAGGACTAACCGAGGTCTTTAAAGTCAATTGTAAGGAAGTCTGGGTGCTCTTCACAACAGTTTGATCCTGGACGGAGGATTGGGTGCTGATGCTTATGGCTTGAGCTGGTAGTGTCAGATGCAGCAGATATGCAATCATCATCAGACACATCATTGGACTCCGTCTGTTGATTTTCTCTGGTTTCAACATTTTGCACCCTTTCATCCGTTTCTGGACTTGCTTCCTCGCTTTCTTTTTGCTGCCTTTCTCTGGGAACTCTTGTGCAGTGGTTCAAATGATACCAGGTGGTACTTCCTTCCACTTGGAGTGCAGTTGGAGTAGCTGTCACCACCTTATGAGGTCCCGTTCTCCTGGGTTGATTCCACTTTCTCCTGAATACTCGCAGATACACCTGGTCACCTGGGACAACTGGACAAGATGTTTCTGTCTCCTCACTGGGCTGCTTTCTTTTTTCCTGCAAATATATAGCTTTATGTATTGCAGTTAGTTTCCTCATATAAGATCTTAATTCCATTTGCAATTGTTCTAACGGGGGTCCCTTGTAGGGACCTCTGCAATATGGTACAGGCATGGGTCGACCCGTAAGCATTTCATGCGGTGTTAAATGCGTGATTCTGTTAGTTTGCATGCGACAACTCATCAGTGCAAGTGGTAGTGCATCAATCCAGTTTAATTTAGTACTTTCACATATTTTGCTAATTTTGGCCTTGAGTATTAAATTAAATCGTTCGACTTGGCCTTGACTTTGAGGCCTATAGATGCAACCAAGTCTTTGTTTTATTCTAAGCTGCTGCAATACTTGTTTTACAGTTTTTTGAATAAACGCTGACCCGTTATCTGAACTTATTTCTGATGGTATTCCAAATCTAGGAATTACCTCTCTTGTTAGAAATTTGATTACTGTTCCTGACCCCTCATCTGCAGATGGTACTGCTTCCACCCATCTACTAAATCGATCAACTATCACAAGCATATATCGTTTTCCTTGTATTCGCTTTATCATGTCCACATAATCCATTACAAGATGCTTGAAAGGTCCTTCCGGCACTGGTATGTGGCCAATTGGTGTCGCTGTTCCCTTTCTAACATTGTATTTGGCACATATTTCACATGTGGACAGAAAATTGTCTACCATCGCATATAAATATGGCGACCAATACCCTTGTTGTTTAATTTTCCTTATCACTTCCCCCCTCGCGCAGTGATCAAATCCATGCGCATCTGAAATTAGAATGTTTAAAAGTGCTGTTGGTGCAACAATCTGTCCTTCATGTGAACGCCAAATATCTTTTTCATCTTTTTGGGCCCCCCTCTGATGCCACATAGAATGTTCATAAGGGCCTGCTTGCTGCTGTATTCGAACAATATCTTCCAGTTGTGGTTGTGGTTCTATCAAAACTACTGGAGTAATTATCGCCACTAAACATCCTGAAGCTTTTTTAGCCTCCAAATCTGCTGCATTGTTACCTTTAATTACAAAGTCATTTCCTTTTTTGTGAGCTTGACATTTGATGACTGCTAACCTTTTTGGGAGCATCATAGCAGTTATTAATTGACATATTTGCTCAGAATGCTGGATGGGAGATCCATCAGACTTTTTGAAGCCTCTCTGTTTCCAAACTGCTCCAAATAAATGACACACCCCATGAGCATATGCTGAATCTGTAAAAATGTTTGCGACTTGTCCCTTTGCAAGTTGACATGCATCTGTAAGGGCTTTTAATTCTGCTAATTGAGCAGAACAAGGTTGTGCACAATGTTGAGATACTACAGGCACAAACTCTTCTATGTTTTTTCGTATTACTGAATATCCTGTATGATTTCCCAAGTGATCTTTAAAACTAGATCCATCTACAAAGTAAATGACTTCTGCTTCAGAGATCGGTGTTGATTCAAGATCTGGTCGTAATCTTGTGAATGCCAGTGAATTGGCCACACACTCATGTGGCTCTCCTTCGTAATCCAAAGGAATCAATTCAGCTGGATTCACTGTATTGCATCGTTTAATAGTAACATCTGGGTACGTAAGCAATGATGAATATGCTAAAATGCGAGCTTGTGTTAAAACAAATTTTCCTTGCTCTATTAGTTCAACAATTTTATGATGTGCATATATAGTTACTGGGTACCCCATAGTTATTGTAGAGGCTTTCTCATATGCATAGTATACTGCTGCAAGGCCCTGCTGATAGCATGGCGGGTAGCCCTGTGCTACACTGTCTAGCCTAGTGCTATAATAAGCTATAGGCTGCTTTTTCCTGCCACTGCAAGTCTCTTGCATCAGCACAGCTGATGCATAGCCGTCAGTTCTATTTGCCACATATAACTCAAATGTTTTAGTGTAGTCAGGATTTCCAATCACAGGTTCTTTTTGCAATTCCTTTTTAATAGATTCAAACGCTACCAAAGCATCTGTATTCCATTCTAATGAATTTCCTAAGTTTTGTAATCCTGCCTCTTTCATGATTTCTCTTAATGGAGCTGTTTTTATTGCATAGTCTTCTATCCAATCAGCATTGAAACCAGTCATTCCTAGAAAAGTCATCATTTGTTTTACTGTTTTTGGCAATGGTACTTTACTTATGCCCTCTAATTGTTCTGGAGCAATGGCCCTTGTACCATATGAAATTATCCTTCCTAAGTATTCAACCTGTGGTTGGCAATATTGTAGTTTACTTTTAGATACCTTATGACCTCCCTGGGCTAATTTTGTTAGGACTTTAATAGAATCTTTGTGACACTGTTCTCGAGTTGTTGAACAAATCATCAAATCATCTACATATTGTATCAAAGTACTGTCTATCATTAGGTCTTCTAAATCAGCCTTGAGAACCTGATTGAATATATGTGGTGAATGTTTAAATCCTTGCGGCATTCGAGTATAAGTATATTGTTTATTTGCATATGTGAATGCAAATAAGTACCTACTTTCTTCTTCTACAGGAATGCTGAAAAAGGCATTACATAAATCTATCACCGTGAAATATTTAGCATCTGGGGGGATATTTGTCAATAATGTGTGCGGGTTTGGAACATCAGCTGGCCAATCTTCTGCTATCTCATTAATTGCTCGTAAATCATGCACAAGGCGCCATTTTGTTTTATTTGCTTTTATTACAGGCAAAATTGGAGTGTTACAGTAACTGTTTGTTTCTATTAATACTCCTACTTTTTCTAATCCTTCAATTGTGGTTTTTATGCCTGCTTCTGCTTCTTTTTTTTAATGGGTATTGTGATTTTCTTGGAAGTCTTACACCTGGCTTAAGTTGTATTCTTATTGGGCTGGCTGATTTGACCAATCCTACATCTGTGTCATGTTGCGACCATAAATCAATTGGCACTTGTTGCTCCATTTCCTTAAATAGCTCACTCTCAACAGACTCTGTTGATTTTGATTTTGCTATCATTTGTTTTTGTACTTTTTGATTTATAACTATTTCTTGAGGAATCCCCATTAATTTTGTTTCACACAAAACTTTTATGAAATTTTTGTCAACAGAGTGAAAAATTAATGGATTTATTGTTGAATTCCACTGGCATTGTTCAGCTTTTTTCATCATTGGCCCTAAGTCTTTGGCTTCCCAATTCTTTCCTGTATATAAAGATACATGCGGAACAGAATTTGGTACATTAAACCAACTTTTTGTAAATTCATTTTCAGTTATATTCATTGCTGCTCCCTGTTTACCTATTATGATGTATTTTGAGGTAATCTCAATTTTTTGACTGTCCGTTTCTTTTTGCCATTTCTTTTCTATTTTTTCATCTCTCCCATCGTCATATATCATAGTACAGTGAAATCCTGACTTTGGTAACTGCGCTTCAGAAATCTGCGCTTCAATAAACTTTCCCCATTTATTAATGATTTGTCTTACATCATTTTCTATTTGTCCTATCCAGTATACATTTGCTTTTGGCTCAGAAATCATCATTTGAGTTTTTATTCCTTGTAAGTCTATATACACTCCTTCTGGAGAACACCAAATTTGAAGTCCTAATTTGCATAATGCATCTCTTCCTAACAAATTTACAGGAGTTTGATTTGATACAAGAACTGGTAAGGTCACACTTTTATTTTTAGTCTGTAAGCAAACTGGAGCTGTCATAGGAATTAACTGTTTTTGTCCCGAGAATCCTATTGTCTTTGCAAATTTTCCAGACAAGGGGAGATGTGAGGCATAATTCGAATTAAGACAAGTTAGTACGGCCCCCGTATCAATTAACATGGGCGTGTCTTTACCCTCTATTTTTACTTTTAACATTGGATCTTGATCAGCATTAGTTGTTAAAATTGGAAGCTGAATTTCCCCTATAGGATTCTCTGGGCACCCCTAATATCCCTGATTGGGACCTCCCCATGGGTTTACTGGGCCTCTACATGGACTTTGATAGGGCTGTTGCCACCTCCCCCACCTTCCACCCCTGAGTGACTGTTGCCATGGATTGTTTGGGCACCTGGTTTTGTTATGTCCAGGCTGTCCACACCCCCAGCACAGAGAAAGAGTGTCTTTTCCTCTTTGTCCTCCTTCTATTGGATTTCTTTTCCATCCTGCTGGCCCTTGTTGCTGAGCATAGACATTGACCATGGGTGCAGGAACCTGTTGTAAATTTGGAGAAATTGCTGCAGATGGAGGAAGTTGCATAGTCAGTGGGTTATTTACAGAGGTATTCACAGAAGCATTTGCAGGAGTCATGACAGCCATCTGCTCTGACTCTTCTCTTTTTAGTGTAGCTTGAGTCTTTTTCTTATGGCTGTTTATTAAATGTTCAATCTGCAACTGAGTCAACTTTCTTTGAAGCTCTTTTTCTTGATTTTGCAGTTTTTGTTCATTTTTTCTGTATTGTTCTACAGCATGAGTCACATGATCACAGAACTCCTTGTGCGTTTTGGAGTTTAAACCGACCACATCTTCCAGTTTTCTTTTTACTGCTTGTGGCATAGCATCGACCACAGCATTTCTAAACAATGTAGCCATCAATGGGTCTCCTTCTGGATTCCCCTCAGTCTCTTGCTTCCATTTTTTTAATTGTCTCTGCACATATATGATTGGACTTTCAGTGTCCGCCAGCTGTTCCCCTTTTAGCGATTTAGGATCTACCCGAGTAGGATACTCATTTCGCAAAGCCTGCCATATTGCTGGATGATATGCATCAAACACAGTCCCATCCACATAGCAAGAGTTCACAGCTCTGTCTAGGTCAGCAGCTTGAAGAATTTCTTCCATTTTTGATCCACCTAGAATTTTCGCCAGAAGTGCTTTAATGTCCCCCACAGATAACAACTTCCCCATTGTTTCTTCCTCAAACACTCTAATCCACTTTCCAGCCCCCTCATGAATGTCAGGTAGGGACGTGACAAGGCCCATTAAGTCCTGTGACTTCCAAGGTACGTAAGAAACTTGAGCCCCACGAATTAAAATAGGTAATTGTTTTGTCAGGGTTCTTAACTTCCCTGTCTCTCTCCCCTGTGACCACCTTTCTGCATTTTCCTCTTCTATATTTAAACTATCTAATAGTCTCTTTCTATCACTCGCCCTCCTCTCTGTACGTTTTATCAATTCTTCTGTTTCTTTGATACTTTTATCTAAGTCTTCGATTTGTGTTTCTGTTTCAACTTCTTTTCTTTCTGCCTGTTTATCCGCATACTTAGTTTTTAGCTGCTCTAATGCTTCTCGTGCTTGTTCATAACAATCTAACGGTACATTTTTCTCAAATGTTTTACTTTTCTCCTTTTGTCTCACATCTTGTCTTGTTTGTTTTTCGTTTTCTAACTCCACCTGTCCTTCCATTTGCATTTCACCTATGACCTCGACCAACCCTTTTAGAACTGGGAACTGCCCTTCTGGAGTTACATTTGACAGAGTGTTAGAAAACATGTGTTCTTTATTTTTTGTTTCCTTGTCTACTTCTTTTAAAATCTTCCTTGCCTGTCTTATGTTTCTTAATAATTCTTCTCCTTCTTTTCTGAACAATGCCAGCACTGCTTTTTCCTTTTCTCTTTTAATTTCTCTCTTCTTTTTCTTTAAACTGTTCTTGATTTTGTAATTTTTTATCAAGGTTTCCATTTCTTCGCATAATGTTACATCAAATGTCCCTTCTTTTGGCCATTTGGTTATCATATTCTGAGTTCTTTTTTGCCATTTATTTGACATCTCATCTATTAATTCTTTACACAGTGGGTATTTTGAGCCTAACATTTCCACCGGAGTGGCCATAATTGTCCTTTAATCAATAACTATTTTAATAAACAATTTCTAGACCTGATTCACTTCTTTAACTTACTTTACTTTACTTTCTTTAACTTTAACTTGTTTTCAAATATAATTTTCAAATTAATCACTTATTTATTTCTTTTATTTTATTTACCTTTGCCTTTTTACTTTCATCATATACAATATCTGCTAATCAACAGCTACTTTTTAATTTTCCAATTTTTAATTTTACTATTTAACTTTACTTTACATTAATAAAATTATTCACCAATTGTAATATGGCTTCTTTATTTTGTTCTAATTCTGCAACACCACTCTTCCTAACTGAATGTCTCTCGGGCTCATTCAGACATTCTTTTATCTCTTTCTCAAATGAAATGTGTACCTCCAACACAGAATGCTGGAAGACACCCTCACAAGAGGAAAAGCTTATTTTTAACCACTGACACTCAAACTTGCACACACATACACACACACTATTCTTAGCCACAGGCAGTCCAGCAAACACACTCTATTCTATACTTTTAAGAAAATAATTATTGTTTTACTCTGTCCCCTCTGGTTTTTTCCTTATTTATTTAACTTAATCAAATCGATACACTTCCTCAACACGATTTGTATTTCTTATTTTTTAATTTAATCAAATCAATGCACTAATTCTTATTGTCAAGTCTATTGATACACTTCCTCAACTCAATAACTTACAATTAAAACTCTTTTTGTCCAATTTATCAATACACTTCCTCAACATGATAAACCACAATTAAAACCTTATCAATACACTTCCCCAACATGATAAAGCACAATTAAAACCTTTTTATCAAGTTTTATCAATACACTTCCTCAACATGATAAAACACAATTGAAACTTTATCAATACACTTCCCCAACATGATAAAGCTCAATTAAAACCTTTTTTTCAAATTTATCGATACACTTCCTCAACACGATAAAACACAATTAAAACCTTATCGATACACTTCCTCAACACGATAAAGCACAATTAAAACCTTATCGATACACTTCCTCAACACGATAAAACACAATTAAAACCTTATCGATACACTTCCTCAACACGATAAAACACAATTAAAACCTTATCGATACACTTCCTCAACACGATAAAGCACAATTAAAACCTTTTTATTAAGTTTTATCAATACACTTCCTCAACATGATAAAACACAATTGAAACTTTATCAATACACTTCCCCAACATGATAAAGCTCAATTAAAACCTTTTTTTCAAATTTATCGATACACTTCCTCAACACGATAAAACACAATTAAAACCTTATCGATACACTTCCTCAACACGATAAAGCACAATTAAAACCTTTTATCAAGTTTTATCAATACACTTCCTCAACATGATAAAACACAATTGAAACTTTATCAATACACTTCCCCAACATGATAAAGCTCAATTAAAACCTTTTTTTTCAAATTTATCGATACACTTCCTCAACACGATAAAACACAATTAAAACCTTATCGATACACTTCCTCAACACGATAAAGCACAATTAAAACCTTTTTATTAAGTTTTATCAATACACTTCCTCAACATGATAAAACACAATTGAAACTTTATCAATACACTTCCCCAACATGATAAAGCTCAATTAAAACCTTTTTTTCAAATTTATCGATACACTTCCTCAACACGATAAAACACAATTAAAACCTTATCGATACACTTCCTCAACACGATAAAGCACAATTAAAACCTTTTATCAAGTTTTATCAATACACTTCCTCAACATGATAAAACACAATTGAAACTTTATCAATACACTTCCTCAACATGATAAAGCTCAATTAAAACCTTTTTAAAACTATCTGGCTTGACAAGAATACACATAACCTAATTTACGCTTCTACATATTTCCTTATCCCCAAGGCCTTTTTGTTAGAAATTCTACAGCATGCATTTATTCTGAAATCAAAAATCCTTTTCAGTTCTTTAAATTTGGAGAAGCTGTCTCACCACAACAGGTACATTTCTGGCGAATGACACAAACTTTAAGCAAAAACTGCTTACCGTGGCCACTTGTTTGTGCTGATTCGTCCAGGAACACCCTGCCGCGGTTCTTTATCAGCTCCTGAGCCAGTCCCATCTGGGGTGCCAAATATGTTGAAGAATTCTCTTTCCATAAAAATTACTTTGCAAATGATTAAGGATTTCAGAAAAAGGCTTTATTCACACCAACCACACAACAAAGCCTGGGGGTTCTTGCAAGGACCACCCCACTCTTTGGACTTTCTGTTACATATATACCACAGTTGTTTTCCTATTATGGTAACAAGCTTTAAGCACCTGGCTCACATTTCACTGTATTCCAAGTTCTTTTTCTGGAGGACACAAATCCTATGCTTGTCATTTTAAAGGACTTTCTCAAAGTCAATGCACATGCACAGTACACAGTTAAACATAATAGTGTCTTTGAATTAGCCTTAAATTGCTAATTTCTAAATAAATAAAATCTTCTACAGACTCCGCATGTCATGGATGTCCACTCAGACTTATGGTCACCTATACTCACATAATAACATCTCCCTTCTAAGTATGACCTGAACCATTTGAGGACCATTCCAGAAAGCCCAACCCAATTTTCTAGCCTGTCAAGAAGTATGTTGTGGTCAACAGTGTCGAATGCAGCACTGATGTCCAGTAGTACCAGAATCGATGTTTTGCCTGTATCTGTATTGAGGCGAATATCATTTATAATCTTTATGAGCGCTGTCTCTGTGCTGTGATTTGGTCGGAAACCAGATTGAAAATTGTCAAAGTATCCGTTTGAGTTCAAGAATTTGTTCAGCTGACTGAAAACAACTTTTTCAATGATCTTGCCTATGAAGGGGAGATTTGAGATTGGTCTGTAGTGGCTCAATATGGAGTTATCCAGATTTCTCTTTTTCAGGAGAGGCTTTACTACTGCGGTTTTAAGGGAGTTTGGAAAAGTCCCAGAAAGAAGTGAGGAGTTTACCACTTCTAGGAGATCTGCTTCTAAACAGTTAAACACACTTTTGAAAAAAGAAGTGGGGAGTGTGTCAAGGGCGCAGGTTGATGTTTTAAGGTGCTGTACTGTTTCTTCTAAAATTTTACCATCAATTGCTTCAAAATCAGTCATAATAATTTTCTGAGGTTGTGGTCTGATCTGACTCACCTCAGAGAAACTCAAGGATGTGCTGATCGCATTTCTGATATTAATGATTTTCTCGGAGAAGAAGGAAGCAAACTCACTACATTTGCTGTCTGAGAGCATTTCACTGGGAATGTGACTCGGGGGGTTTGTTAGTCTCTCTACAGTAGCAAAAAGAGTGCGTGTGTTGTTTATGTTTCTATTTATAATATTTGAAAAGAAGGTCTGTCTAGCTTTGCCTAGTTCCACATTGAAAGCACGAAGACTGTTTTTATAAATGTTGTAATGGACTACAAGTTTTGTCTTTCGCCACATGCGTTCCGATTTCCTGCATTGTCTTTTCATTAATTGCACTGCTGTTGAGTTTCTCCAAGGTGCTTTTTGTTTGCCACTCTTTTTTCTGACTTTTACAGGAGCAATATCATCAATTACACTCTTAACTTTTGAGTTAAAAGAGTCAAGGAGAAAATCAACAGAGTCTGCAGATATGCTTGGTGTTAGAGATATAGCCTTCATAAACAGCACACTAGTGTTCTCATTTAAGCATCTCTTTTTGACAGAGACAGATTGATATATCAAAGAAAATACAGAAATGATCAGACAGTGCCACATCCTTAATAACTATCGATGAAATGTTTAGCCCCTTACTGATAAGTAAATCTAGAGTGTGTCCACGATCATGTGTAGGTCCGTGTACATGTTGTGTCAAATCAAAAGTGTTAAGAACAGTCATGAGATCTTTTGTTGTACTGGATTCAGCATTGTCAATGTGAATGTTAAAATCCCCAGCAATAGCAAAACAGTCATACTCAGATGAGATTGCTGATAACAGCTCTGTAAAGTCATCAATAAAGGCCGGAGAATATTTCGGAGGCCTTTAAATAATGATAAGCAGGATGCGTGGTGCACCTTTTAGCACAATGCCCAGATATTCTAGAGACAAATAGTCACCAAATGATACTTGCTTACATTGATAAACATCTTTAAATAGTGCTGCGACCCCCCCGCCCCTTCTGACTGGTCTGCAGACACTCATAAAAGTAAAGTTAAGAGGGGCTGTTTCATTGAGGACTGTTGCACTGCAGCTGTCTTCTAGCCACGTTTCATTTAGAAGCAAAAAATCTAGGTTGTTTGTGGATATTAAGTCGTTGACTAGAAATGATTTGTTTTTAAGTGAACGGATGTTTAAGAGTGCTAACTTAACAGTATTAATTTTAATTTTTTCCCCCACAGTAATCTTAGTTTGATAAGTAACAGGCAGCAGATTAGATGGGTTTGCCATACGGCCTGAGAAAGCCTTGGACTTTCTATCACGTAACAGAACAGAAATAGAGAAAGAAGCAGGCACACTGGATTCACGCATGTTTTGTAAACATTTGATAAGATTGCTGTTGACGTTGCGAGGACCCAGAACACGTCACTGAGAGCTGGTATCAGTTGTTTTTGGTGCAGATGGAGGAGGGTGTGTGCCCTGGCGTTGTGACCGAAGAAATCTCACAGGAGGAGGGGCAGAGCGAGCTGGGCCCACAGTCTTTGGTGGTTGTGGGCCTTGACGCTTTTTGGTTGATATCTGGGGGCTCGCAGCGATCGAGTATGATTGTCTGTTTCCAGTATAAACAAAATCCATTTTCTCTGTGAAGCTCAGAGGCAGGGATGCTGTAGAGCGGAATAACATGTCTGGTGAGGGGGGCTGTTTCTCTGGTGTTACCGGAAGCTGCAATATGTTATCGTCCGGTTCAAGGAGTGACATTTCTTCCAGCTTATTGCTTATATCACATTATAAGTTTTAAAATTTCACCAGTGTCACTCCTGATGGTCCCCATTTTTACCAGTGCCTCCACAGACTCCACAGTATGGGCTGAGATGTTACTGTTTAGTGCCTCGATCTGTGTCATTTGGAGCAGTTCTAATCCGTCACAGTGTGTCTGTGGTGAGCTCTGAGGGCGGGGCTCTGCTGGGAGTGTGTCCATGAGAAGTGGTTGTTGTGGCTGCGTGGTGTTATCATTGTCCTTGTGGGGTGTATCAACCGCATGTCCATTCAGATGCTGAAATGAAGTCCTGTGATCGTGCTTTACTGGTGTGTGTGTGCCATCCAGGTTGAGTGGGTTAGCACACACAGCTGAAGGATGATGAAGGGAAAAATAAATATTGTCCTTTAGCACTCTTGCACCGAGTTTGTTTGGGTGGAGGCCGTTTGATGTAAACAGTTGTCTCTGACTCCAGAAGAGATTAAAATTGTCGATAAAGTTCACTCCCTTCATGTTGCAGGTTTTTTGCAGCCATGTATTAAGCCCAAGTAGCCGTGAGAACCTATTTGTTCCTTTTGATGGAAGTGGTCCACTGATGAACGGCTGAACTTTCAGTTTTCTAAGTGTTTCAAAAAGTTCATTGAAATCCCTCTTTAGAAGTTCTGACTCCTCTCTCTGAATATCGTTCTTTCCCACATGAATGATGAGTCGATTTGCAGTCTTGTGTTTCATCAGAATGTTCTTAAGTTCCCTGTTGACATCAGAAACTGTAGCTTGTGGAAGGCAGCATGTAGTTGTATCCCTGCTGCTAATGTTTCTGATTGTTGAGTCCCCCACTATCAGAGTCCTGGGCTCGGCTGCGCTCTGAGCTGAGGGCCGCTGTCTGCTTGACCTTGAGCGCCTGTTAGCATCAGTGTTAGCTGCGGGCTGATTCAATCTGTGTTCGGTCACATTTATCACGTTTGGGGATTCCTCACCCACATTCATTAGCACTTCAAATCTATTTTCAAGATGTATATTTGGTGGTAGAAAACTAGTGTTTGCAATCCTTGTGTCTGGGGTAGAGCATGCTACTGCGGCAATATGTGACGCTCGTGACAATCTGATGTCTCGAGTGCCTTTTGGTCTTGCTCCCTGTTTGTTCCATCGATTAGTGTGTTGATAAGTTACTTGTTTCTCTACATGTTGAGTAGCACTACATTTATGGGACTCACCGGCAGTGTGCAGAGGGCGATCATGATGAAGCTCTGCTGTGTGATTCGTCTGGTTGGATGGTTCCGCAAATAACTTTGTTTCAAGAACTGCAATCCTTTGTAAAAGTCTGTGGCAGTTTGTGCAGCAAGTAGATTCTAGAAGAGGCATTTTCTTATCCTTTTGAATGTAGGCAGCTGTGTTTTCCCTTCTCCGGAATGTAAGCTGAAGGCAGTGGGAGGCTGGTCGGTTGAAATATTCCGCTTTTTGTTTAGGAATTCAGTCACCAGAGTTTCTAATTTTATCATTAGAGTCAAGCTTTGTTGTTTGAGCACTGTGCTGATTTGCTGAAGTTGTAAAATATAGAAGCGATAGAGCAAAGCGCGGAGCAGTAGGCAAGAGCGTCCGAACAGTAGCGAAGCAGGAAGCAAACACACAGCTGTTTATTCAAAGAAAGAGCTTCATTTATAAACACTAGGGCTGCACGATATGAGGAAAAGCTGCGATGTGCGATAACATTGTTTAATATTGCGATGACGATATGACTTGCGATAAATATTCAAATGTGAATATAGCTATACTGTTCCCATGTCTTAGTGCTTTAATAGGTCGTGTTCAGTGTTGGGCAGTAACGGAATACATGTACCTACATGTACTGGCATCACGTATTCAGAATACTATGAGTAACTGTATTCCGTTACAGTTACAATTTAAATAGTTGATATTTAGAATACAGTACATTGTTGAAATCAATGGATAACATTAACGATGCTTCTCTGTTTCATGAGTTTATTTACTCTCTAAATAAATTAAGGCAATTCAATGCATTTCTCAGAACGCCCCAATATGAAAACAAAAAAATGCATGGTTTGCGTGATCAGTCGGAAGAGGAGCAGCGGGAGCTAGAGGTAGAGATGGAGCCAGAACCTCAGAGCCAGGGCAAGAAAGCGTTTCTATCTTGGAAATTCAAACAGCATTTCATATTAAAGAAAAAAAGAGAAGGGAGAATGAACGTCTCAGGTTATGACTATAACCATAGTTCCCTGAGAAGGGAACGAAACACTGCGTCCACTAGGGACAGCTTTGGGAACGCCCACAGCGTGATAGCGTCTGATGCACGTATGTCAACTCAACCAATGGCGAGAGTGAGCGTCACGGGCGGGTGACGTCACGTCCAGGAAAGGATAAATATACATCCGGTCCGATCGCACTTCAGCTAAACTGCCGAAGCAAGGGATCACAGGGATGCAGGGAGTATGGCAAAGGGACGCAGTGTTTCGTTCCCTTCTCAGGGAACTATGGTTATAGTCATAACCTGAGACGTTCCCTTTCGAGGGAACTTCACACTACGTCCACTAGGGACAGCTTTGGGAACGAAATACCAAAACGCCATAATACCAAATGCCTGTCGTGTGAAACTGTGGCACATTCAAGACAGGAGCACTGAAGAACCTGGAGCACATTCCAGGTCAAGATCATAGTATCTCACAAACGTAAGAGGCGAGGACCAACCGGCCGCATCGCAGACTTCTTTGAGGGAAACCCCCGATACCAAGGCCTTAGAGGCCGCCATACTCCTAGTAGAGTGGGCTTTGACAGCTAAGGGACACTGCTGATCAAAAGACCCATAAGCCAGTGAGATAGCCTCGACTATCCACTTGCTCATTGTATGTTTGGACGCAGGGAGACCCCTGTTCTGAGGTCCAAAACAAACAAACAATTGATCCGCTTTTCTCCACAGGGCAGCTCTGTGGACATAAGCATCCAGTGCTCGCACTGGACATATAAGGTTCAATCTTTCCTGGTCTGGATTAACAAATGGAGGAGGGCAACACTATAGGCCGTGGAACATTGGTTAACACCTTCGGAACATACCCTAATCTAAGGTAAAGGAAAGCTTTAACCATCCCTGGTGCAAACTCCAAGCACGAAGGGGATATTGATAAGGCCTGAAGGTCTCCTACTCTCTTAATAGAAGAGATGGCAAGAAGGAAGATGGTTTTCAGAGTCAGAAACTTTTCTGAGATGATGTCAAGTGGCTCGAACGGAGCCGCAGATAAACCTTCCAACACTATAGCCAAATCCCAAGTAGGAACTCTAGTACGCACCGCAGGCCTCAGCCTCTTAGTGCCACGAAGGAAACGAGTTACCAACGGGTCTCTCCCCACAGTAATACCATCCACATGGGCATGGTAAGCAGAAATAGATGAAACATACACCTTTAGTGTAGCAGGGGTCAACCCAGAAGAGAATCGCTCTTGTAAAAAATCTAGCACTGAACCAACAGGGCAGTTGACTGGATCTAAATGTCGTTCTTGACACCAAGAAGTGAACAACTTCCACTTCAGGGCATATAGTCTCCTCGTGGATGGAGCTCTGGAGCTAAGAATGGTCTCCACTACCTCGGTAGAGAGACCAGACTCTATGAGCTCAGCCCCCTCAGCGGCCAAACCCATAGGTTCCACATTTCTGGGCGGGGGTGAAATATTGAGCCCTCCGCCTGAGATAGAAGATCCCTCCTTATCGGAATCTTCCAAGGTGAGCCATCGAGCAGTGTTACAAGGTTCGAGAACCAAATCCGGCTCGGCCAGTAAGGGGCTACTAGCAGTAGACTTATCCCCTCCCGGCGAACTTTCTCCAGAACTCCCTGGAGCAGAACAACTGGGGGAAACGCGTACAGACGCCGCCTCGGCCACGTCTGTACCATGGCATCCAGTCCCAGAGGAGCTGGATGTGTCAACGAGAACCAGAGTGGACAGTGCGTCGTATTCTGAGACGCAAACAGATCCACTTCCGCCTGGCCGTAAATCTCCCAAATGAGCTTCACCACCTCGGGGTGAAGTCTCCATTCCCCTGGCCTCAGCCCCTGTCTCGACAGGATGTCCGCTCCAATATTCTGGGCCCCCGGGATAAAGATTGCTCTCAAGGAGAGTAACTTCCCCAGAGACCACAGGAGGATCTGGTGCGCTAGTTTGCACAGTGGGCGCGAACGCAGACCCCCCTGACGATTTACATAGGAAACCACCGATGTGTTGTCCGTACGGACCAACACATGATGGCCCCTCAGGTCCGGGAGGAAGAACTTCAAAGCATTGAAGACTGCCATCATCTCCAGGCAGTTGATGTGCCACGAAAGATGATGGTCCCCCCACAGACCCTGAGCTGAGCGGCCTTCCATTACCGCTCCCCAGCCCGTGAGAGAGGCATCTGTCGTCAGGGTGACTCGACGACATAGTGCCCCCAGCACCGGACCCTGGGACAGGAACCAGGCTTTCTTCCATATGACCAAGGCGCGGAGACACCGCCGCGTGATCTTGATCATACGAAAAGGGTTCCCCCTCGGGGAAAACCCTCTGGTCCTGAGCCACCACTGTAAGGGCCTCATGTACAGCAGGCCAAAAGGAATCACGTTGGACGCCGCTGCCAATAACCCCAGCAACTTTTGAAACTGCTTGACAGTGAATGACTGGCCTAGTTTGACTCTCTTTATAGCTGACAGAATCGCAGCAATGCGCGTGGGTGAAAGCACTGCCCGCATTGCTACGGAATCCCAAACCACGCCTAGGAAAGTGGTCCTCTGCACTGGAGAAAGCACACTCTTCTTCGCGTTCAGCCTCAACCCCAACTTTTGAATATGCGCGAGGACGACATCTCGATGCCGAACCGCCATCTCCTGCGACTGTGCCAGAATCAGCCAGTCGTCTATATAGTTCAGAATGCGTATGCCCTGCAGCCTGAGCGGGGCCAGAGCTGCATCTACGCATTTCGTGAACGTGCGGGGTGAGAGAGCTAGACCAAATGGAAGAACCCGATACTGGTACGCTTTGCCCCCGAAAGCAAACCTCAGGAACTTCCTGTGTTGTGGAAGGATGGAGACATGGAAGTATGCGTCCTTCAGATCTATTGTGACAAACCAATCCTCGGATCTGATTTGGGTCACAATCTGACTTAGCGTCAGCATCTTGAATTTTAGTTTCCTGACCGTACAATTCAGACGACGAAGATCTAATATGGGGCGCAACCCTCCATCCTTTTTTGGAACTAAGAAGTACCGGCTGTAAAAACCCGACTCTCTGTTCTGTACAGGGACCTGTTCTATAGCCTCCTTTTTTAACAAGGTTTCTACTTCCTGTTCCATTATCAGAGCCTGCTCGGGACGTACTGATGTTACCAGCACTCCGTTGAAACGAGGTGGGTGGAACCCAAACTGAATTCTGTACCCCTTTTCTACCGTCTGCAGGACCCATAGCGATATATTTGGTAGACGTTTCCATTCTGCCACAAAATCTACTAAGGGAACCAGCCTCTCGAGGCTGGTCTCTGATATTTCCACTGCAACCATCTCGGCGGCCTGAAGCGTACTGGCAGCACCTAACCGATCTGGCTGCGTTTCTAACCTCCTTGGAGGCTGCGAGTGTGACACTTTGTCCTGTGGACGCCGAGTCACGAGCTCGCTGGAAACCGCTGCGCCCCGAAGCACCAAGGGTGGCGGGGTTGGCAGAACGGTCCCCTGAGGGCAACGAAGTGGAGTGGGCACCGTATACTGAGGTGAACACCAATCCACCCCGCAGGGGGGCGCCCTCGGAGACCTGACACTGCTGGCGTCAGGACCTCTTTTGGCCTGAAGCCTTCTTCGCCTGAAGCACGACCCTCAGGTCGGTCTTCGGCTTAGAAGGCTTCGGCTGAGAGTGCCGACCTGGCCCACCGTATCTCTGAGGTGGAGCACGAGATGCGACACTCTCTTTTTGCTGCTGCCTGTAAGAAGAGCTAGACGGCTGGGGCTGCTCACGCCCAGCAGCCCCAGAGGGTTGGTGGCGGCGCGGGAGATATTTTTTAAAAGCCTCCGCTTGCTTTTTATTCTCCTGAAATCTGTCGACGACTTCATTTACAGCGTCGCCGAACAGACCAGCGGGTTCAACTGGCGCATCAAGGAGAAAAGCCCTGTCTTTATCCTTAATTTCAGATAAATTGAGCCACAGATGTCTCTCTGTCGCCACCAAGGCTGCCATAGACCGCCCAATAGCTCTAGCGGTCTCCTTGGTGGCTCTCAGAGATAAATCTGTAGCCCGACGCAGTTCGCGCACTGCCTCAGGGCTCACTGTTTCGCCGCCATCCAAATCCCCCAGCAGTTCAGCCTGGTACGCTTGCAAAATACTCATTGTATGCAAACATGCACCAGCCTGCCCTGCTGCCGTGTACGCTTTCCCCACTAGCCCTGATGTTGTTTTTAATGGTTTAGTGGGGAGCGTGGGGGCCTTCAGGGACGATGCTGAAGTAGGGGACAGATAACTAGCAAGCGTCTGATCCACTTTAGGCATCGCCCCATAACCATATTCTTTCAGCCCCCTTATATCACTGTATGTTTTTACTTGAGGGCTGAAAAGACGTGATGAATATGGTTTCTTCCATGATCTACACAGCTCACTGTGTAAATCAGGAAAGAAAGGAAGACCCCGTGGTGAAGGTGACACATTTGACGTCAAAAAGCGCTCGTCTAATTTGCTTTTCGGACGAGCGCCTTGTTTCTCGGCTGGCCAATCAATATTTAACTTCGCCACAGCGCGAGTAATCACCTCCACCAGCTCTTCGTGTGCGGGGGAAAGAGATGGCGAATCATCTTCCCCCAATCCGACGCTCAACACATCCACCTCCTCAGAGCTGGAGTGTTGAAGCGACGGGCTCTCACTCTGGGCGGAAGAAGCCGCAGCGCGGGCTTCCGACACCAGAGATTGAGCGACAGATCTCCCGGGTGAAGGCAGAGAAAGAGCGCTCGCGCTCGTCTCAAACCCCGCCGAGAGATCCATCTGCGAACCCCATGATGTCCTTCTCCGCTGTGCCTCAGCAGCAGCGGGTCCAGAACCAGAGGGAACGCGATCCTGATCACCCTTCTCGAAGAGTGACAGGCGGGAGCGGAGCATGCGAAGCGGCAGCTTCTCACAATGCTCACACTCAGCCCCCTCGAAGGCTGACAGAGCATGCTCCACTCCCAAACACATCACACACAAATCATGTGTATCTCCACCCGTAAGGAAACGGGGACACGGAGGAGTACACTGTTTGAATACTGATGCATTCGCCATTTTTAAACTGAGACTTATTGTGCTTTTGACGGACAACAATAGATAGACAGAGACAGTTTTCACACAGATCGCTTAGCTGAGGCAGAAAAGCTGAAGTGCGATCGGACCGGATGTATATTTATCCTTTCCTCGACGTGACGTCACCCGCCCGTGACGCTCACTCTCGCCATTGGTTGAGTTGACATACGTGCATCAGACGCTATCATGCTGTGGGCGTTCCCAAAGCTGTCCCTAGTGGACGCAGTGTGAAGTTCCCTCGAAAGGGAAATATAACACGGCAGTGCAACTGTGCAGTGGCGCGGTGGCGGATACACACGCACGCACGCCTAGGCCAATATATATTTTTTTGCCTATATTATATATATAAATTCGTTATATATTCGTTAAATATATTATTTGTTTATATTTATTTTCAAAATGTAGGCTATTTAATTGAGATTGAGGTGTATATATATGTATATATATCTAAATTAAATAGCCTACATTTTGAAAATAAAAAATATAAGGCTCAAACATGCATGTTTATTTTAGTAGGCATACTTCCGTCAGTGAAACAACATAGCCTACTACAGCCTGTAAAACATTTAAATAAATATCTGTAAATAATCGAAATATAAATAATATAAGTTAAATATTAGTTAAAGAAAAAAATCTTTTATATTTCCCCATAGACGTGCGTCATATGCCTCTGCACTGAAAGGGATGACACGAGCAGGAAAGAAGCATCGTTTTCTAATATCTTCAAGTTTTCTCCTGATGTTCCAAAACTGATCGGCTACTTGTAGTAAAATGTGAAGAACGAAATTATCTTCCACAGGGTCAAGAACGTAGGCTTTGTTTGATTATGCGCTGTGAGAGAAAGCGAAACTAAAAATCTCCGGCGTATATGAAATGCGCTATACACAAAATCTTGACCAAGTCTAATAGCAGCACAAACGGTGTTAAATAAAGTAAAGTTTGAAGTAAAATGTATCTGTCCTACCTTTTCAACTTTACCATAGTAAATGTTGCGAATATAGCCTACTCCTAAATAAATCAAACACGGAAGAAATGTTTAATCCCCTGTCAGAGACGTAAATGAGGATTTGGGAAAATAAATAAGAGATTCCATGTCCAGTAGAATAAAATGGAGTAAGCCTATTGTTAAATTCGTGGAAAATCGTGTGACCAGATCGCAAAACGCAAGCAAACTTAAATTTGGCTCACCACATAAAGCCTCGATCGGCATGAATCCATATGTTTCCATGGCTGTGATGTAACATTTAACTGCGAACCTATTATTTATTTTGTAAATAAAACTTTGTGCTTCACTCGTGTCATAATATTCACATTAAACTGCTGCACATACAAAAAAAAAAAAGCAGGTGCTCCTGCTTATTTGACGTGCAACGGCTCTTCGGCTAGTAAATCAGCGCATAGGAATGTTCTCCTATGCGCTGATTTACTAGTCCAAGAGCCGTTGGCCCCGTTTGATGTTAGCTAAATATTTTATAATATAGTAATATTTATAATATAGAATATTTATAATGTTTAGTAAGCAGGATTTGATGGCCGCATTCCTACACTTATAAAATGCAATTCAATGTGGAAGTAATCAAAGTATCCATAATACGTTACTCAGATTGGCGCATGTAATAAACTGTATTCCCTTTTTCATCGTCTCAGGCTGTCTGTTGCGATATGTTCATCGCGCGAGTTCATATCGCGATGACGATGAAAATTCGATGTATCGTTCAGCCCTAATAAACACACAGCTGTTTATTCAAAGAAAGAGCTTTATTGTTAAACACACAACTATGTACAGTGCAGCAGTATGTCTCCCCGTCAACAATGCCGTCTTCCTCATCAGATATGAGTTCAATGGTCGCGGACTTCCACATGTCCACCTCATCCTCACCCCGCGCACTTCGTCTCGCTTCCAGCAACTGTAATACAATCCATAAAGACAATAAGCAACCTGAAAAATACTCACATTGACAAAAAACGGATCTAATATAATAAATCTTACCCTTTTTCTTCTTGATCGACTCCGAGCTAAACTTTGCAGTTTCCGCCTGCGATGTAATGCTGCCTTCATGTGCTATCGGAAATTTGATGATTCCGACTTCTGAAGTCGTGATTACGAGCGCATTGCATTCAAGTTTCAAAATGTGAGGGCGTTCATGTGCAATGTTTACCTAGGAAACTCGTATTTACGATAATTCCGAGAGCACGTGAAGGCAGCATAAGTTCAGGTTGTTTGTATCTGAAGCTCCGGCATGTCGATTCATAATACGTCTTACAGGCAGCTGGAAAACAATTACATGAGACTGGTATTAATAAAAACAGTCACAGTAAAATTAAACAAGGAATGAGAAAAACATTAGACGTTATACTTACACACAATGTCGTCGTGATCAGCGGTTAAATCTGGACTCGCGGAAATCACTCCAAGCAGATAAGAGCTCACGGCTTCGTTATGAGGCGAGGATAGTCTGTGTAAACAAAATGTGCAGTTTTAAGCTCGGATCTATTAACGCATCCATGTCCTTATACAGCTGAATAAAAGCATATTCTTTAAATCGTAACGTTACATTACCCATGCTGTGGTTCATAGCGCCTGCAGTTTGCCTCAGAGTTGTGAAGACGAAGACAGCCTCCTGAAAATTAGTCGAAAAAGTTGGCCGCGTCCATGCAGAGATTGAGTTGAAGGGGAGCTGAAGGAGAGACGGCGTCCAGTCATTGTTGATCACGAAAAAGCAAAGCAAAAACACAGGAAATGTATTAAAAAAAAAGAGTCCAAAACACGTCTGTTTAAAGCTCGTCTTCAAGTTTTGTACGCGTCATGGCCATGAAGCTCGTCGGGCTCCTCCAATCACATGCGAGGTCATAGTTATAAGGATGTTTTCCAGAATTAATGAAAACTCTGTATTAAAACATTTTCCTGGACAGAATGGAAAATGTATTTAGTACCACATGCATGTACAGACTACAGTTCTCGCTCACAAATTTGATGGGATTAGGATTGATTGTCTTGATATAGTCAGTTTATGACAGTTCACAAAGAAGGGAGTCTAACAACAAACTGAATTTAAGAAATGTATTAAATTAACAAGAAAATGAAACAAAAGAATGTTAAGAGGTGAATAAAATAAAAAAAATGTTGATGTATTTTGGCTGTGTGTGTGTGTGTGTGTGTCTGCCTGCACAGATGTGTGTGTGTGTGTGTGTGTGTGTGTGTGTGTGTGTGTGTGTGTGTGTGTGTGTGTGTGTGTGTGTGTGTGTGTGTGTGTGTGTGTGTGTGTGTGTGTGTGTGTGTGTGTGTGTGAGAGAGATAGAGAATCACAAGAGTCGGGAAATCAGTCCACAGAGGGGCTTAATTTATCCCTATATTCTTCAACCTCATTGAGGTTTCAGACCACCAGCTCTAGAAAAACCTATTATATTTATTTTCACTTTATTTAAGTTAATGGGTGTGGCAAAAGTGCTTCAATTACATATAGGCATAACACCGTAACTTTTTATTTTGTGTGTATTTTTTTTTACATAACATTGGTTATTGCTAATGACATACAGAGTAATTAATCTACTCTGTTAGCCCGGACAAGTTGAATCTACTTAAAAAATTGGAGCAAACTGGTTGCCCTAAAATTTAGTAATGTGAACTAAAACGAGTACATTTAACTTAAAATGTTTTAGTTAAAAAAATTCAGAACCTAGATAAAACTCCCCCTGCTGCTACTCTGATTTGCATTTGTGTAGCTCACAGCATGTTCATTTACATGTTAAAGCCTCCTCTAGAATTAAGGGGAGGGGGGGTCATGGGGGGGTCATGGGGGGACAACTGCCAAGCAAGACCCATGTCAATTTCAGACAATTTACGGCAGTTTTCGGTGTTGCCTGCAAATTGTCGTGCACAGTCGTAAACCTGAAGTTTCACGGCAATCTACAGTGCCACATACTGACGAAAATCACACTTTTCATGCAGTGAGAGTTCCCGCCTTCAAGGAAGTGAACGCTGGTCAATGGAGAGCGGCCAGACTCTCTGAACAAATGAAATGTATGAGAGTCTGGTAGGACCAGGTACAAGGAAGCTTGATCTCAAATTTAATTTAAAAAGACGAGTAAACGGGTATAAAATAAGAACAAATAAACAAATAACAAACAATAACACAAATAAACACAATAGAATAAAGATACAAATGAAATAGGCTGCTTTATTTTTTCAGGTAAGTCTAACAGTATTCAGGGAAGAAACTGAATATAAAAAAGTAATCACATTTAAAATAACATTGGATAATCTTTATTGTAAAAAATTAAATACAGATTACCAAACACTGTTCCTGCTACACATTCTTCCTGAACTGGTTACGACTGTGTTTACGTTAATACTGACCAAGATGGGCATTGAGACATTTTTGCATGTATTTGACCATTAATAAGCTGGAAAAGGGAACTAATATTTGCACTTGTATGTCAGAGGCGGCTTTATTACGGTTGGCCTATGTGTGTGTGTGCTTCTTATGCGAGCGTGAAATCTGCGGGAATTAGTATAATTATAATGCAATCCCGTGCGAAATTCAGACCAATCACACCAACACTAACACGCTGTCATGAGGAAAAATCCAGCAGAACACATGTTGGCCGTGTTCAGAGGGTTAACCGGACTGAATGAGAGGAGGCGCAGCTGGTATCCATACTGTAGAAAATGAGTATCGTATCGTTTCAGATATTTCAGTATCGATTCATAGCGAAATATCGATATTTTTGACAACACTAATCGAAAATTAATTTTGACTTTATCTTTTTTGTAAACATTTTGACAATTAACTTTAAAAGTTAAACTGCAATTGAAGTAATATATTTTCTGTATAATGAATGTCTTACAGGATTGTCATCTGTATTGTTTTACAATGTGGTTTACTTTTCAATTTTATTTATTCATTCATTTCTTTATTTTACATATTTGTTTTATCTGTTTTCTTCAGCATAGTGGACAGAAACCGAAGCATCTCTGGAGGGGCCGCCTCAGTCTTCTGTCTGAACAACACAACCGTTACTGCGTCCCTGAACACACACGATCAACCAGTGGATGAAGAACTACAGAGAGTCAAAGACCAGCACAAAACCAGCATGAAGAACAAGTATGAGAGATTATTTGAGGGACTGAAACTCCAGGAGAATGAAGCCCTCCTGAACAGGATCTACACACAGCTCTACATCATAGAGGGAGAGAGAGAAGGAGTGAATGAAGAACATGAGGTTTTACAGATGGAGAAAACAGCCAGAACACAACACTCACAAGACACTCCAATCTACTGCAATGCCATCTTTACAGCCTCACCTGAACCAGGACGTAAGAAGAAAATAAGAAAGAGAAACACCAAAATCAAGACTGTTCTTACTAAAGGCATCGCTGGAATCGGAAAAACCGTCTCTGTGCAGAAGTTCATTCTGGACTGGGCCGAGGGAAGAGCCAATCAGGATGTAGATTTCATGTTTGTGCTTCCATTTCGAGAGCTGAACTTGATCCGAGATGATCAGTACAGTCTTCACAGACTTCTGCTGGACTTTCATCCTGAACTTCAAGATCTGGACTCAAGGATTTATGAGGAGTGTAAAGTTGTGTTCATCTTTGATGGTCTGGATGAAAGCAGAATCACACTGAGGTTTTCAGACGCTCAGGAAGTTTCTGGTGTCACTGAGACTTCATCAGTGGATGTGTTGATGTCAAAGGAAGTTTCTGGTGTGACTGAGACTTCATCAGTGGATGTGTTGATGTCAAAGCTCATGAAAGGAGAGATGCTTCCCTCGGCTCTCATCTGGATCACCTCCAGACCAGCAGCAGCCAATCAGATCCCCTCCAAATACATCAACCGTCTGACAGAGATTCAGGGATTCAATGAGCCTCAGAAGGAGGAATATTTCAGGAAGAGAATCAGGGACGAGCATCAAGCCAGCAGAATCATCTCACACATCAGAAGAGCAAGAAGCCTCCACATCATGTGCCACATACCCGTCTTCTGCTGGATCTCATCCACTGTGCTTCAGAAGCTCCTGGAAGAAGATCTGAGTGCAGAAATCCCTCAAACTCTGACTGAAATGTACATCCACTTCCTGCTGATTCAGATCAACATGAGGAACCAGAAGTATGAAGAGAGAGATCCAGAGAAACTCCTGCCGTCCAACAGAGAAGTGATTGTGAAACTTGCTGAAGTGGCTTTCAAACAGCTGATGAAGGGCAATGTGATGTTCTATGAGGAGGACCTGAGAGAGAGCGGCATAGACGTCACTGACGCCGCAGTGCATTCTGGGATCTGCACTGAGATCTTTAAGGAGGAATCTGTGATTCATCAGAGGAAAGTCTACAGCTTCATTCATCTGAGCATTCAGGAGTTTCTCGCTGCTTTCTATGTGTTTTACTCTCATGTGATCAAGAACAAGGATCCACTGCAGCTTCTGGATGCAGAATATGAACATGACTCTGACACTGACTCTCTGTGTGATCTACTAACATCAGCAGTAAATAAAGCCCTCAAGAGTGAGAATGGACGGCTGGATCTGTTCCTGCGGTTCCTGCTGGGCGTCTCTCTGGAGTCCAATCAGAGACTCTTACAGGATCTACTGACACACACACAGAACAGCTCAGAGGACATCAGGAGAATCACACAGCACATTCAACAGAAGATCAAAGATGAGGATGAGGAGTATCGTCTCTCAGCTGATCAATCCATCAATCTGTTCCTCTGTCTGCTGGAAGTGAAAGATCAGACTCTGTCCAGAGAGATTCAGGAGTTTGTGAAATCAGACAAACACTCAGAGTTGTATCTCTCTCCTGCTCAGTGCTCAACAATCGCCTACATGCTTCAGATCTCAGAGGAGCCGCTGGATGAGCTGAACCTCAGGAAATACAACACATCAGATGAGGGCAGAAGTAGACTAATACCAGCTATGAGCAACTGCAGAAAAGCTCTGTGAGTGTTAATTATTCACTAATGAAGAGTCATGATTAATAATGAATCTAACATCTTTAAAGGGGTCATGGATTTTATTTTTATGTTCCTCAATGTTCACTTATACTAGGGGTGGCAAACTCAGTTCCCTGGAGGGCCACAGTCCTGCAGAGTTTAGCTTCAGCCCTAATTAAACAAACCTGATGCAGCTAATCAGGAGCTGAGTTTGGCACCACTGACTTGTGCTGTTAATAATCCACAAATACACATTAATGATTTTCCAACCTCATTCTGACCCTCTGTCTGAAATCATCCGTTTTCAAGGGGCGGCTCTTGTCAGTAAACGCCAGCATTATAATCGGCTAATGTCACGGCTTAAGACAAAATATCAAAGCCTCCAACACTCATATAAAACATTTACAGACAAAGTATTATTAAACTGCTCACGCCTTTATGATCATACTTTAGCTTTAAGATCTAGCTGCTGTCAGATCCAATACTGTTGGCTTTGCTTTATCGTTGCACAAGTTTCTCTGCAAACTCTCCCTCACACTGTGTCTCATTTACAAATAATCTGCAGTCAAATGCTCCAGACAAACACAAAATCCTCTGAGGTGATCCAGGACGCCATTCAAAATAATCCATCCTCTACAGAGACACAAACGAGCTGTTTAAACAGGACCTGTCAAAGTGACTGATCACCAGTGGGCGGGGCCTATGTGCAATGATGTAAAACTATTGGATTAGATTCACTGCAGTTCAGTCGAATTACCTTCTCAAAATTTAACTTTAGGTCACAGCAAAATTAACTAGACTACATTTGTTATCATGGTAATTGTGGCGGTTTTCATATTGCTTTGAATTGTAGCTGTTGTCATGGTAATTGTGACAGTTTTCATATTGCTTTGAACTGTAGCAGTTGTCATGGTAATTGTGGTGGTTTTCATATTGCTTTGAACTGTAGTTGTTGTCATGGTAATTGTGACAGTTTTCATATTGCTTTGAACTGTAGTTGTTGTCATGGTAATTGTGGCGGTTTTCATATTGCTTTGAACTGTAGTTGTTGTCATGGTAATTGTGGCGGTTTTCATATTGCTTTGAACTGTAGTTGTTGTCATGGTAATTGTGGCGGTTTTCATATTGCTTTGAACTGTAGCAGTTGTCATGGTAATTGTGGCGGTTTTCATATTGCTTTTAACTGTAGTTGTTGTCATGGTAATTGTGGCAGTTTTCATATTGCTTTGAACTGTAGTTGTTGTCACGGTAATTGTGGCAGTTTTCATATTGCTATGAAATAGCAATTTAACCTCTAATTCTAGGAAATTATGAATGGCCATATTAAAGGGATAGTTCAACCAAAAATGAAAATTCTGTATTATATACAGTTTATTATTACTATAAACATGTATTAAGAAGCATGAAAAAAGTTGGATGAACACATTTAGTTTGCAGATACTGCACTTTGCCTTTGCAATAGTGTTTTAGTTGTTTAAGGTCATCCAAAGGCAGAGTGCAGTATCTGCATTTTGGGGGTCAAAGATCACATCGGTGGTCATGGTTTTTATCTATAAAAAAATTATTCCTAAGAAGGCAATACATGAATGCATTACCACTAATCTACCCACAACATGTTTGACTGGCTGGTGTAAAAACTTTAAAGCCATTTTTCTCAGTTTCAGTGTTTGCATAGTTACTGCACTTAGCCTTTGTAGGGCAGTGTAGTTGTTGTCATGGTAATTGTGACAGTTTTCATATTGCTTTGAACTGTAGTTGTTGTCATGGTAATTGTGACAGTTTTCATATTGCTTTGAACTGTAGTTGTTGTCATGGTAATTGTGACAGTTTTCATATTGCTTTGAACTGTAGTTGTTGTCATGGTAATTGTGACAGTTTTCATATTGCTTTGAACTGTAGTTGTTGTCATGGTAATTGTGACAGTTTTCATATTGCTTTGAACTGTAGTTGTTGTCATGGTAATTGTGGCAGTTTTCATATTGCTTTGAACTGTAGTTGTTGTCATGGTAATTGTGACAGTTTCCAGATATGACTGTGTGCTCAAAATGTGCCTTTGACCTTAATTTATATTTGGATTACATTGTTAACTATATTATAAATAATCTACAAACAAAATGTATGTATTTCTTTTGTAGTTCCCTCTCTCATACCTGACTCAATCACAGCATTATTCATGATCATTCACGCCTCCACACACATGGCTTTTGTAAACAAAAAGTGTCTTACAACATTTAAATCAATGTATTGTTTTATGTGAATAAGTATGCAGGATGATGTTTACATTACTTTGAAGCAAAAACTATAGGCAACAAGAACCAGTTCTCAAAAGTCTTGTGGAAACATATTTAATGTTTTTGTGACCTTATATCAGTGACAATGCATACGTTATTTTCTCCAAAATACAAACATGTACATACAGTACATGCTGCTCACATGTTATTGTATCCCAGTTTGTGCTGAATTCAATGTTATCAGACTTTAGCCATTAATGGTATTAAGCAACTGAAAAAAAGCACACATGACAGGGCATGTCAGAACTTCTCCAGATACCCAAAACCCCTCAGACCCCAGAGGGTTAATCTGTTTAAAAATTAAAAATAAATTTCAAAACACATTGGTCTTTCTCTACAATTTGTCCCTCCATCCACACTAAGACCAGTGTCCAGCAATAACAGCTTTTTGAAGACGCTATTCCAAATGGATAAACACAAAAATATATTTTAGGGCAATGTGAATCCCTCTACAATAGTTCTTAATAACAGGGATATAGACAAACATTTTTTGGAAAAAACTAGTGTGGACTTGGAGCATTCAATGTGAATTATGTTTTAAATTGTGGATTATATTCTGTTGACCACCAGAACTTGACATTACCTGCCAACTCTGCAAATACGGGTATATATATATATATATATATGGTTTGAAATTAACACCCGGCAAATGCGGGTAAAAATTAACTGTGGCCAGTAACGCTGCCAAATCACTAGTCAATTTGACAGGTCACTTACTATGTTTACTCACTTATGAGCACTCTCATACGTGCTGTCTGTGAATGTTGCGTTGCCTGTGAATGTCCTGTCTGTGACGCACACAGTGCACCAGAATCAAGTTCTCTTTCACACCTAAACAAACAATAAGAATTATGCCAAAGTGCCCATTTTGTAGAGTATTCTCATAAGAGCAGTCAATTCAAAAGGGACTTCAAATGCACCCTTTGTTTCTCAGGCAAATGAAGGGTACAACAGATGCACTCTTCATAGCCTACCCTCTCTCAGAATTCATTGCACGCCGGTGACAACAGGATTTGTATGCTAGTCTGCATTCCCGTGTGAAAATTTTCTAGTGAAAGACGGTAGCGGCCGGTAACTGGTGTACTTTGAACAGGAGCGGGCAGTCTGAAAAGTTCAAGCGTGTGTCGGGAAACAACAGTGCAACTACACTTGAACTTGAAGTGAACAAAAATTTCTGTAGTAGTGGCTTTCACAGACCGGCCAATCCCGCTAAATTTAGATTTTGTTTCTAGAATCTCACATTTAAATTTCCCCTACAGAAAGAGAGAGACTGGGGATAACAAATATAAAATGTTGGCTATACAATAGTTTTATTTATTTTGTCTTATCATACTGTCAACACCGTAAAAAATAGCTCAGACTAAAATAGGCTAAATCAAACACGACATCTGTCACTCAAAATTATAAGCAACAAATACAAATAAGCAAAAACTGTTGGCTTACTAGCTGTATGCCTACTACAAAATTAAGTCTTTTAAATGAATGAATAAATGAATAGATCCGTGCGTCAGGTCTTAGTGACAGCAGCCTAATGTACCTGGTGCCAAATTATGAGATAATATCAAATATATATTTATGGCAGCTTCCCCCGTGATATCAATGTCAGAATTGTGGCCCGTGAAAATGCTGAGTGGCTAGTAACTTTGGAAAACCACGAGCCGCAGTGGCTGGTGAGCAAAAAATGTAACCTCTGTTTACCACATATTCCATGATATTTGACTTTGTTTTGTTTTTGTATTGCCAATTATTTACTTAGCTATTTTTTCTTGTTTTTAAGAAGCCACTGCTGCGTCTTTAAAGAAACTCATCACCCCATTTTATTTTACTGTATTTATTTTTTTCTTCTAGTCTTGCTGGCTGTAATCTCGCTGGTCAGGATTGTGAAATTGTGTCATCAGCTCTTCAATCCTCAAACGGTGTCCTGAGAGAGCTGGATCTGAGTAACAATGATCTGCAGGATTCAGGAGTGAAGATTATTACTGAAGGACTGAAGAGCCAAAACTGTCAGCTGCAGATACTGAGGTATTAAGAACATATGAGAGATTATTTACAGTCTGACGGTCAGAATGTTGATGTGTGGATGTAGATGATCTGACTGTGTGTCTGTAGGTTGTCTGGCTGGATGGTGACAGAGGAAGGCTGTGGTTATGTATCTTCAGCTCTGAGTTCAAACCCATCACACCTGAGAGAGCTGGATCTGAGCAACAATGACCTGCAGGATTCAGGAGTGGAGATTATTACTGAAGGACTGAAGAGTCCAAACTGTCAGCTGCAGATACTGAGGTATTAAGAACATATGAGAGATTATTTACAGTCTGACGGTCATAATGTGGATGTAGATGATCTTTCTGTGTGTCTGTAGGTTGTCTGGCTGTATGGTGACAGAGGAAGGCTGTGGTTATGTGTCTTCGGCTCTGAGCTCAAACCCCTCACACCTGAGAGAGCTGGATCTGAGTAACAATGACCTGAAGGATTCAGGAGTGGAGATTATTACTGAAGGACTGAAGAGTCCAAACTGTCAGCTGCAGATACTGAGGTATTAAGAACATATGAGAGATTATTTACAGTCTGACGGTCAGAATGTGGATGTAGATGATCTGACTGTGTGTCTGTAGGTTGTCTGGCTGGATGGTGACAGAGGAAGGCTGTGGTTATGTGTCTGCAGCTCTGAGCTCAAACCCCTCACACCTGAGAGAGCTGGATCTGAGTAATAATGACCTACAGGATTCAGGAGTGGAGATTATTACTGAAGGACTGAAGATCCCAAACTGTCAGCTGCAGATACTGCGGTATTAAGAACATATGAGAGATTATTTACAGTCTGACGGTCAGAATGTTGATGTGTGTCTGTAGATGATCTGATTGTGTGTCTGTAGGTTGTCTGGCTGTATGGTGACAGAGGAAGGCTGTGGTTATGTGTCTTCAGCTCTGAGCTCAAACCCCTCACACCTGAGAGAGCTGGATCTGAGCTACAATCACCCAGGGGATTTAGGAGTCAAGCTGCTCTCTGACAAACTGGAGGATCCAAACTGCTCACTGCAGATACTCAAGTATGTGGGACAGTAAGAGGCCTGGTTTACACTTGGCATTAAGATATACACAGTGTTGGGGTAGTTACTCAAAAAAAGTAATTAGTTACTAGTTACTTCTGTAAATTGTAATTAGATTACTTTACTAGTTACTGCATTTGAAAAGTAACTTCACTACTTATTACTTTACTTTCCCATTTCTTAATTTACCATGTAGATACATGGACAAACATCATAGCCCTATCATCACTGTAAAAATGGTGTGTAAAACCATATAAAAGAACAATATCCCTGTCTGCACAAAGAAATATGCCTCAATGTAAAATGCACAAACAACAGCATAAAGGAGGCTATGGTGGGGTCATTTTAAAATGGATTAACACACAAGTTTCAAAACACAGGCTTTGGGAAACATGAGAACAAAACTCTTCTCCTGAGAACAAAACCAGCTTTTTATTAGATTCATAGCAAAACAAAATTAAGTGGTCAATGAAAAATATAAAAATAAAGGTCACTTTATCACAAAAAAATTAAAACAGAAATGCACTTAAGCCCATAAAAAGGAAACTTGAAACTTGAAAAATGCAATTAATTAAATAGAAAATTCACATCATCCCAAAAATATAGCTCGCTCTCCTCTGCCTCCTGGAGATGTAGCTGCCAGAGTTGGTAAGTTAACATACCAAGTCACAAACTCTTGAACCTTAATGAGTTATTATGTGTTGCAATTGTCACAATGCACAAAATAGAAAGTGCAACAAAAGTGCAACAGTGAAAAAAGTGCAACAAAACGTTTATCTCTTTATCCCATTTAATTATTTTTTCTCTCTATTCATCGAAATAACGATTGTATCGCATAAGTAAAAGTCTTTCGAATCTTTTATCTGACAGCCTATTCCTCCTTGGGGTCAGAACAAGACTGCCCAGGCTGAAAAGCCTTTCGACCGGTGCACTTGACGGTATTGGAGTGTTGTACTGCTTTGAAAGTTCCTTAATCCTGGGGAACCTGGAGAGAACCTCCCAGTCAGATCCAGGCAATTTTAAGTACTCCATGACTTCAGTCTCTGCTGTGTAGCAAAATTCCTCTTCAAATTCAAAAAAGTCATTGTGACTGGAGGTGGCAGGGCTCTGAACTACTTGTCTCATCAGTGGCTCTTCAGGAATCCTGGAACGACACTCAGAAATTAGCATGGTTTTAACAGCATTTCTTCTCTTCTCATCTTTGAGCCAGCGGAGCTTGAATTTGGGCATTGTGGCAGCAGCCATCAGAGCATCCTTGCTGTCCAAGACAGATGCAAATCTGTCTTTGATTGCCTGTGATATGAAATAGTAGGCTACATTAGACAAACATATACAGTTCAAATTTGGGCTACATCAGCTATCACTAATTCTTGAGATAAGGGACAAAACACAAAAAAGCCCTATTTATGTTAAACAGTAAGAATGTCAACACAATAAATTCTGTCAGTATTTGTCAACTCCATCGTTTTTCATAATTTTGAAAGAAATGTCTGATTCTTTTTTCAATTTATTGTGTAAAAATGTTAAAACATCAATGGAACTACATGATGATATGTCTTAATTGCATAAGCAATAGTTGATATATGTTTAATATTAAGAGGGAGGAGAATTAAGGAATTTAGAAACTGGGTTGTTCATCATAAGGGTGTGAAAACAAAAAAAAAAAATAAGCAGAGAATGTATTTTAAAGGGGTGGTAAACCACGATTTCACTATTCTAACTTTAGCTAACGTGTAATGTTGCTGCTTGAGCATAAACAACATCTGCAAAGTTACAACGTTCAAAGTTTAAAGCAAAGGGAGATATTTGCTTTTAAAGAAATCAGTTTCTAAGAACTACAGCAAACGGCCAGTAGGCGACTACACACATTCCTCCAGGGCTTGCTGACATCACCAGGCTCAATATTTACATAAACCCCTCCTCCGAGAATATTAAATAAGGGAGGGGGGGTGAGGCCATTTTGTATCGCGGCGCTGTTGTGGTATAAGTTAGTTAGGCTGGAGTGTTGTTGCCGCGATGCCGAGGAAACGCTGTTATTTTCATCCGGATTGCAGGTCTGGGGTACTTGCTTTGTTCAGCCTTCATAGGGACGGGGGTGCGTTGCAGAGCGTTTAACATACAGCATGTTATATGCACGTGTGTTTGAGTCAGCGGGGAATCAGGCGCGCGCGGGGCTCCTGCAGCTAAATAATCCTACATCTAACAGAGGAAAACATCCACCGTCTTCGCGATTTCAATGCCGGATTTGCACAACGTCAGCTGCGTGAAAAAAACACTGCCAGTGCGTGGATGCACGACGCGCGCGCTGCACATTTCACGGAGGACAACACAAACTTCCACAAACTTCGCGAGTTCAATACAGGATATGCACAACGGCTTGTCCTGAAAGCTGGATTTACAAACAGAAGCTGTTCACGGGCCACAACCTGTAAGTCTGATTTATTTTTCATCGATGTGTTTTCCTGTAATAGGTTGTTACAGGATGACAATGCTGTTCTGCAAACCAGTTTGTTAAATGCTCATTCATACTTAACGTTATCCGACGAACACCTAACATTACAAACACTAACGTTAAAATCTCAACAGCAAACTTGGCATTAGTGTACATGATTCTTTGATTAGAGCTTTTATGTATTGTAATCTACAGGCATGCTAAACATGGTTCTGTGTGTGATTTGGCTAACTTACTAGTTAAAGCCAGTGCTTGGTGTTTGTTTTGGGTTAGTTCTTGCAACAGATATTTGGCTGTAATCATTCTATAAATACAAAAGTTAAAGTGCCATTCAGTAGCGATCATTATAGATCCGCAGTCTTTACTCTTGAGGACTGAACAGGTTCTGCTCGATCATCTTCACTCAAATGTTCTGGATCTGATTCAGGCTCATATGGTTTTATTGACGCCGTTGTTTCTAACACTGACCAAAGCACAGTCTACCGGTAAGGTAAGGGGCGTGACGTTTCCGACATACGTGCACTGCGGTTAGCGAATCACAACACAATGGGCCAGCTAACCAATCTGAGCCCACTGCGTATTTTTGAGGGACTGGCTTCATACAACCCGGAAAGCATCAGACCGTTTTACAAGGAGGGACAGAGCAGTGTAGAATAAAGGTCAAATATATGAAAAATAAGGCAATTTTTTTTAAAACGAAGCATGAACACATGTTACAGTGCACCCCACAAACACAGTCAAGCCTTCAAAAGAATGTGTTTTACCACCCCTTTAAGATTTAGATCCTTTACTGAAAACCAATATCACAATAGAATATTTTACATTATTTTTTAGATCGATTAAATTAGCATGCTTTTTTTTTAGTGCGTCTGACGGAGTTGACACAAATTAAGTTATGAAGTGAATAATTTTTTTAGAAAAAAATATTTAGAAATAAGCCTGTTCCCTTACATGGTTCATTATCTGAGACCTTTGTCTACAAAAATAATTTTTTTTAATAAAATAGTGTTAGTGTTTTTTCCTCATCTCAAGAAACAGTGCTACATTAAACTGCAGGCCTAAAGCCTACACTGCAAACTATTATTTAAGGCGGGGTAGGGGCCTATTCATTTTATTATTTAATATGTGTTTACCTGTACAATAGCATCAGGCATGCCAGCTGTCATTTGGGAAAGGCCATCCTTTAATGCAAGCAACTTTGAGATGAGAATCTCCAAGGTTGGCAGGAGGGTGCCGTAGTAGCAATCATCTTCTCCTTGTAGTATATCTAATGCAGCAGCAAGAGGTCTTGTCACTGCACAATATTCCTTCAGGAACTGATACTCTCGCTCAGTGATGCCCTTTACACTCAATCTGGAAAAAATGGTGTTTAAATCTCTGATTGGGATTTCTGTGATGAGAGACAAGGCATCATGAGTCGAGTTCCAGCGTGTAGCAGTGGGTATGATGAGCTTTCTTTTTAGCAAATCCTCAACCTGGTCTGAAGCCACAGTAGAGCGACTAGTTTTTGTCCAGAGAGCTGCACACTTGGCTAAAGCACTTCTGTAAACTGCTTTACAGTCATTGTTTCTGGTCAGCCATTTCTCCAGGTCATTTTTTGATATGAGGTTTAGCGTATGTGATGAACAGCGGAGATGAGGCGGCAGTGAAAATGTCTCATCTGATTCTGTGGAGAGTGCTTCAGCAACATCAGTAAAAGTGACCTCCTCCTCATCATCAGATGGCTCGTCAGAGTCAGACCCATCATCGGGATGGGATTCAAACATTCTAAAGGCTTTTACAAAATTGCTGCCATTATCAGTGACACATGCTGTTACTTTATGTGATAGTCCAAAGGATGAATGAACCTGTTCTATTTCGCTAGCTATGACATCGAAGGTGTGTCTTCCTCTCACCCTCTTGCAAGCAAGAGCAGCCTTCTCGCGGTTAAATCTAATGCTGTCTATCCAGTGCACAGACATTCCTAAGTAGCTTTTGTTGTTTGCGGTCCAAATGTCCGCGGTGGTACACACATGATCCAGGGACTCAAAAGTTGTTTTGAGCTTCGATTCCATGTCGGAATAACACTTGTCCAGGTACTGGGAAAACGTTTTCCTGTCAGACGTTGGCTTGCGAGTCGCGGGTATTTTATCTAATATTTTTCTAAACCTAGGCGATTCAATGGTCGACAGGGGAAGCATGTCTTCTACAATGAACCCTGCAACTAGCCTGTTCATTTCTGTTTGTGTTACCTGCTGCGCTCCAAGACTCAAAAAAAGTGGAAAGACACTTGTCGCCTGGGCATAGAGTGCATTTCACACAAATATTTTTGTCCTTTCGAGCAATAAACTGAAAGTAATGCGAATATCGCCACTGGGCGAAACCCCCTGTCTCCGTCTCTGTCTCCATTCCCGCTCTCCTTTGCAGGCAGGTAGCATTTACGTCACTCAAATCGATCTCTATGGCAACGGTGCCCAGGCAAACACACACACACACAGGCAGCACGCATACACGCAGCACTTAAACAGATCAGAACTTTACACGCAGGCAAACACGGCTTGAGTAACGCAGGAAAGCGCATTCCTATAGTCTAGTAAAGTAGTGTAGTTAACGATATTTTTAGTGTAATGCGTTACTTTACTTCGTTACCCAAAAAAGTAATATCGTTACTGTAATCCGTTATTTTGTAACTCGTTACCCCCAACACTGGATATACATCAGGTAGGGGTGTAACGGTTCGCGTATTCGTACCGAACGGTTCACGGGGTGAGTTCCAAATGGAATCAGTCTTCCCTATTTGATCATCCCTATGTGAGCAGGACACACGTGTACCGTATGTAGCAGTTTGGAATGCACTTAGCAAAGGGAGCGGCGTAATTTCATCATTATCTTCAGCTGGGATGTTCCCGTGACAACGCAGCACAGTGTCCGTCGGCAGATCAGGGTTGCCAGATATTCACAACAAAACCCGCCCAATCGCTACTCAAAACTAGCCCAAAACAAGCCCTGTCTCATTTCAGTGGGGTTTTTTCTGTAAAAATCTCGTATGGGGGGTAAAATATGTCTTTTTGGAAGGGTTGCCTGCTAAAATATGCATTCCCGGTGCTAAATATCACACAATTGGGGTCGCTTCAACCTACGGACATGCAAAACAGCCCATGTATGAACTTGGCAACACTGCAGCAGATGTCGCAATTTTATCTGCCTAATTCTTTTCTTTTTTTAGCTTAACTGTTGCAAATAAAAATTTAAAAAAATTCTTTTAAAAAGGTTATAAAAATATGCTTTTTAATACTGTATATAAAAAGTAATATAACTCTTAAAAATATGAATTGTATATTTATTTATGCCGGCGCTGCGTTGTCACGGGAACATCCCAGCTGAAGATAATGAGGAAATTACGCCGCTCCCTTTGCCAAGTGCATTCCAAACTGCTACATACGGCACACGCGTGTCCTGCTCACATAGGGATGATCAAATAGGGAATACTGAATCCATTTGGAACTCACCCCGTGATCCGTTCGGTACGAATACTCTCATTTGGCCGTAGTTATTATTAAAGAGGTCATATGATGCTATTTTATTTTTAAGTGTATTATTTTATTTATTGGGTGTAATAGTTGAGTCGAGTCAAGTCACCTTTTTATATAGTGTTTTTTACAACACAGACAAAAGCAGTTTCAAAGCAGCTTTATAGTGATAACATAAAAATAGTGGAAATAAAAGGAAAATAATGGTTAATTTATCTGTACAGCTGCTCTAGAGAAAACAATGATGTCATCGTCCAGCTCAGTTCAGTTCTCATACAATGGTGTCAATGCAGTCCGATCAATAATATTGGAAGAAAACAAAACTACAGTTTTTTTGCGATTCGTGGAAAGAGCGCATGATCACATACAGAAAGGCTGTAAAAACTGCTAGATCTGCTTATTTCTCGACTCTCTTGGAAGAAAACAAACACAGCCTTAGGTATTTATTCCATACAGTGGCTAAATTAACCAAAAATAAAGCTTCAACTTCTAAGGTTTTTAACAGCACATCAGTAATGACTTTATGAACTTCTTTATGTGTAAGATTGATAATTAAATTTAAAAAAAAATTTAACCATGCAGCGTCTACTACAGTATCACATCAGACAGAGCATTGCAGTGTCACCGAGGAAAAATTACACTCATTCACTGCTATAGAAGACACACACACACACACACACACACAGACAGACAGACAGACAGACAGACACACACACACACACACACACACTGGACTAGTGTTTGTGAAATCTGTGTGAATGAGCACCGCAGTTTGGTCTACAACTCATACTGAAGCACGAGTGACACTCTTGGTGTTTTCAGCGTCTGCATCTCACAATGAGGACATGAACACAATGAACTTCATCTGCAGAGCTGCTCTGAGAGTCACTTCACAACATTTCATTATTTCATTTGATCAAACTATCGTCATTCGTCATATCATATACACACACAGTGTTGGGAAGGTTACTTTGGACATGTAATAGGTCACAGATTAAAAGTTACCCTGTTTAAACAGTAACTATTTCAATTACTTTATAAAAGTAATATAACTGAATACATTTTGATTACTTTTCAAAAAGTACTTTTCGTTTGCACTAAACTGTTATATTTGCAGGCTTTTCTGATTTCTGGATGAAATTATTTTTCCAGCCCTGGAACTGATTTTTATCACTCGCCATGGTGGCAACTCTCAGACAGGTTGAAGACGAAAGCTTTCAGCACAAATGTGGATTGATGTAATTGGCAAATCAAAAGCCTCAGAAATGGCGAGAGGCATGATGCACATCAAAAACAGACAAAGCAACAAATTAATATTTTTCAACTAGTGCGGTCAATCGATTAAAAACATTAACTAATAAATCACAATTTTTCTGTAATTAATAATGATTAATCACACCTGACATTTAAGTTTTTAATATATGTTTATATTGTAATAATTTCACATTTAATCTCTGAAATAATATAGAAAAAACATAAAGACAGTAGCCTGTTTAAATATTTTATCAACAGGTAGGAAATATACAGAAATTTCACAGTCTTCACTGCATAAAATTTAAATTAAATATAGATTAACCCTGAAAGACCCAAATATAGGTAAAAACCTGTAAAAAAAAATGTTTCCACCTTATACATGTTGTTGTAGGAGGCCTCTAATGCAGAAATAAATGTTTTTTTACATTTTCAACATTTTAGTAAGTTTTTAGGGGAATGTTGTAATATTGCACATATATTGGGTAGCAGAATTTCAGTGATTTCACTCACTGTCTGAATAAATGTAGAGAACATCTAAGGGTTCATTTGCAGGGTGTAATGATTATATTAGTAGCATATGTATAAACTAATAATCACACAATATTAATAATTAGACAAGTCATATTTTTATGAAAAATAATTTATTATAAAAAAAAAATTCGATTGTATTTACAAAACATGATGAACTGAATAAAAACTTTGGCATTTATGTGATTTAGCTCTGTTCATAGCCATATTCAGTTATGATAGTCCCAAAGGCAGTTCTTGTCCTCAGAGAAGCAGAGGTGGACATTGCACTTGCTGCAAAGTGTGTTGGTGTAGCCTTTAGTGTCTGCGGCATCCTCTATTTTCTTCATATCTTCCAACACAAACTTTCAGAAATACTCCAGTGGTGTATTAAGCTCGGCATCATTAGTGATATGACCTGAAAAATCAGTGTTTGGACTGATAAAATCCTTTATCAGCCAGTGATACCTGTCACAGGACATGGTCTGTGTTCTTGAGGCACTTGATTTTGTTGGCATGATGTCCACATAATCATCAGACGGGTGGTCAGACGGGTTGTTTATTTTACTTTTCCAGTTCACAGACATCTCCACATTCATCTTTTTAACTTGTATCAGAATCCATTAAAAAATCACTGTTCCCATTTTGGATGCCATCAATGACATCATACACTTTGTAGATAATAGTCTTTCCTGGCTGGTGACATTCTGAAATGGAAAAAAACACTGGTTATTTTCCATATCCCAATGATACTTACACATATAAAGAATTCACACGTTCCACAGAATTCACACAATACCATCTGGCTAGCTTATTGTGTCCTCTACTATCATGCTAATAGCACTATTATATATATACTGGTATATATGTATATATACTTCTTTATATATACATATATATATATTTTATGTTAACCACTTATTTTTAAGTCTACAGTTTATCTCACTTATCATATCCACATATTTTTTATATTTTTATTTTTACCTTATTTCCTATTTTTATCCTTTACTTGATTTATTTATAATTCTACTTATGTTAATACTTTTTATTCTAATTTTATTCTATTTCTATTTAATTTCTTGTAACTGTTATTTGCACTGTCCATGGAGCGGACCTGTTTACATTTCACTGCCAGTTGTATATTGTGTATATAACTGTGTATGTGACAAATAAAACTCTTGAATCTTGAATCTTGAATCTATTACCCCCCACATTCCTGAACATTATCACCTGTCCCTCATGCAGGAAGCAGATATTTGGGCAAACAAAGCCCTCAAAAGAAAACCAGTTAAGTGTGTTTTATAAATGATAAGAGACAGATAGTTTCAAATACTGCTAAACAAATACTTTCAAATTCTCAAAGAAATAATGCATTTTTTAATTCAACTTGAACTTATTTAATAATAATTAAATGTTGATTAAAACTCAAAATTGTAACAAAGATGACATTTTAAAACTTGTAAATGATGAAAAACATTGTTTCTTTTAGTATTTACTTAACACGGAACAGGTGAGAAGTAAGATTCATCCATGTAAAATGCAAGGTGCACGGGTAAATTTAGCTACCCCTTTCACCCAATGTTGTAAAATTACAACATTGACATTACAAGCTCTAAATCTAATATGATTAAAGTATTCAACAGTACCTTAATATCTGCATGATCTAGACATAGTACTAATCACTTAAAAAAATATTTTGGGGAATTTTACTTGAATGTTGATTGATCCAGTCCAGTAAAACTTCATGATCTGCTTCAAGTCAAATCCGCAGGTTGTGTGAGTTCATGGCCAGGTAAACAGGCCTATTCACAAAATGTTCCATCCAATAGCATTGCAAGACTGAACAATAGGACTTATTAGTTGTGTAAATGTGGTCTTAGAGAAAAAAAAATATCTACAGGTTTATTTTAGTAGAGCTAAACTTGATGTTGTAATATTACAACAGTGGGTCTTACAGGGTTTCCTCTGGGGCTCTTCAGTTATTTCTGACCCAAAAATTTTTAAATAAAAAATGTTATAAATCGAAGCTTCATCTGAATTTTCCAAAACTTGGTGACTTTATTGGTACTTGGTATATGAACACCCAAAAAAATTGGGGACAGGATTTGAAAAGTCTAAGTGGTCGTAAAAAAAAATAGTCACACTCAGGACCTTCGGGTCAAAAATGACCCCCATAGGAAATGAATGGGAAATTGGCAAAAATATGAAAATAGAGTTTTTTTGTGCATACAATCTACAAATCAGCCAGGATGCAGAAAAAATGACTCAACAGTGAAGGGGTGAATCTCTAAAACATCAAGAGTGCAAAACAGACAAAAATACTCTCACACACACACACAATTTGCTTTTGGAATGGCACACGTTAATTTGTATGTGCATGTGTTTTTGTGTGTATAAGTGTGTGTTTTGTGAGTTTTTTTTCTAGATAACACACCACTGGACTTGCCTTAGATACCAAAACACCAAAATAAACAAGACTTGTGTCTTTTGTTTGTTTTATTGTCATGTGTGACTATTGTGCGACCAATCAAAGTCCTCGATAAGATTTTTTCTCTGATTCTTGGGCATAAATCGTCCTAAAACTCCTCTAGTCTGCGCCCAGCTTAAGTCATACAGGTTTGGAGTGTGTGTGTGTGTGTGTGTGTGTTTTCTTTTTTGTCTTGCCTTTGTATGAATATGAATCATGTTTGTGTTTTCTAGTGTGGATCATTGTGGAGAGTTCAGAATCACAGCAGGACCACACAAATGTAGGTCTACACACACCCACACACTCTCTCTCTCACACACACCCACACACTCTCTCACACACACACACACATTTTATATACTTTTTTTGATTCCACATTACAAGTCAATTTCATGAGGAATCAAATGTTTTGAATGATCAGACAGCAGCACATTGTTATGGATTATGCAGATCTAAGGGTACAGGAAACATCGCCTCTTCCAGATAAACATGCTAGTGTGTAGTGTACCTATAGTAGCTGAGATTGAGCAGCACTTGGCCAACTGTTTGGCCCCTGTTTTAGAAATCCCCCCAATGCAAAGTCCATGGATCGCCAACCTGTGCACATGACCTAAACTACCAAACACTAGCACAGTGAGCTGGCATTTGTACCCAAGGTTCTCAATGGCAGATACCAATGACTGGTATTTAAGAGTCTAGAACAGTACGAGTCCTCCATAAACAGGTCAAATGCACATGACACCTCAAATAGTTTGACTGTTTTGCCATCCGGAGAGATGATAACAATATCTGGTGTATTAGCAATTCCTAAAAAAGTGTTTGCAGGTGAGTTGACCCATTGAGACTGTACAGTAGTGTGTTTAAAGATCTGCTCATCAGCCGCGCAGGGAATCTGAGCAGCGATGAGGTCCAGTGTAGATGGTGTGTGACACAGTGGTCCGCACAGGGCAGTTTCGCCAGCTTTCCCTGGAGTTTTAGACTGGACCAATACTCCATATTCTGGGCTCTTTGAGTAGACTAGATAGTCTGCCTTGATGATGAAAATGCTTGTAAATAATCACAGACTCCCACAACACATGATTCTGCAGTTAGTTGACCAACATTACAGAGGCCAACGAGCCGTCATGGAGCATTACCGTCGCTCACTGGCATAAAGTTGGTTTGACGCTGGACGATCGATATTCGCAAATTTAAAGGACCATCTCTAAAGTTACATATGACATTGGTACCTACACATTTATAACTTCAATAGCATTTGAACGGAATATGTAAAAGTGTGCATCATAGCTGACACCTAGATGAACACTGTACAGTTGGTTTTGATACTGTAAGTCATTTCGTTCAAATGCTATTGTGAAATGTGTATACCAATGTCGTATGTAACTTTAGAGACGGTCCCTAAATTTGCGCATATCGAACGTCTAAAGGCCAATTTATACTTCTGCGTCGAGTGTAGCCGTAGCTACGCCATAGGCTGCGCAGGCACGGATGGGCAGTATTTCACATAGGAAAAAAAAAAGGAAAAGGAAAATTCAGATTCACACTTGCACGTTGGCAGTTTTGTTGCGCGAGCTCCGAGACGGAGTGAACACTGACAAATAGACCCACACTTATGACTTAAAGGCCAAGCGGTGGAATCAGCTCACAGTTGCCCTTTCTCTTTCTCTTTCTCTTTCCTCTTCCTCTTTCTCTTCCTCTTTCTCTTTCTCTTTCTCTTTCTCTTCCTCTTCCTCTTCCTCTTTCTCTTCCTCTTTCTCTTTTCTCTTTCTCTTTCTCTTTCTCTTTCTCTTCCTCTTCCTCTTCCTCTTCCTCTTCCTCTTCCTCTTCCTCTTCCTCTTCCTCTTCCTCTTCCCTCTTCTCTCTTTCTCTTTCTCTTTCTCTTTCTCTTTCTCTTTCTCTTTCTCTTTCTCTTTCTCTTTCTCTTTCTCTTTCTCTTTCTCTTTCTCTTTCTCTTTCTCTTTCTCTTTCTCTTTCTCTTCCTCTTTCCCTTTCTCTTTCTCTTCCTCTTTCTCTTCAGCTTTGTGCAGTTGAAGCCACTGTTGCCAACACATGTTCAGGGGAAGTTGCTAAAGGCAGATCGAGTTGTTGCTAAAAGTTGCTAAATGATGTTGTGATGTCATTACGCTATGATGTCATTACGTAATCGTAAGGCAAAACTACGCCATTATGTAATGCGTAGATATTATTTGAAATGCTAATTCAGATTTGTTTGTAAAATAAATTAAAGCAATGTGTTAGTTAATATGTACGGAGCAACACACATGACGTGCAAAAAAAAAAGAAGTAAATTGTGCGCAAAATTTACTCATTTGTTCCCTCGATTTATAAATCGTGTGCATGATTTAGCCTACTAGTTTTTTTCCTGTCATATGCAGGGCTCTGTAAATATGCTGCCTAAATGATCTTCCGGTTTTTACAGTGATTTCCACAGCGATCTTCATGAATTCTGAATGAACCGCTTGGCCTATTGAGCTAGCTTGTACATGTGTTGTTTGGATTAGAGTCACTTTCCAGAAGCTGCTAAAAGTGCTCATTGTGGCTCATTTTGCCAGCACGGGTCACATTCAGTGATTTGATGTTGATTTGTGTCATTTAGTGAAATGTTTCTCTCTTGTGTTCAGACGCCTGTGATCTCACACTGGATCCAAACACAGCAAACACTCGTCTCGTTCTGTCTGAGGGGAACAGGAAGATCACGCGTGTGAGAGAGAAGCAGCCGTATCCTGATCATCCAGAGAGATTTAAGTATCATCCTCAGGTTCTGTGTGGAGAGAGTCTGACTGGACGCTGTTACTGGGAGGCTGAATGCAGCGGAGATGGGGCTGAACTATCAGTGGCATATAAAGGAATCAGCAGGAGTGGAGAACAGATTGACTGTGAGTTTGGACTCAATGACAAATCCTGGAGTCTGTCCTGCTCTGATGACGGATTCTCTGTCGGTCACAATGATAACTGGACTGATATTCCTCCTGTATCTTCATCCTGTAAGAGAGCAGGAGTGTGTGTGGATGTGTCGGCCGGCACTCTGTCCTTCTACAGCGTCTCTGACACACACACACACACACACTTACACACACTCAGCACCACATTCACTGAACCCCTCTATGCTGGGTTTGGGGTTTATCAGTATAACTCCTCAGTGTCTCTGTGTGACATTAAACAGAGTCCTGTGAGAAACACCAGATACACACACAACCAGTCAAATATAATATAACATAACATAACAACATAACATAACATAATATACATGCTAACAGTGAATAGCTACATTCTAATCATCTTAACATCATGCTAGAAACATGCTAATCGTGTTAACATAATGCTAGCAACAGGCTAATCGTGTTAACATCATGCTAGCAAACATGCTAATCGTGTTAACATCATGCTAGCATTATCCTAATTATGTTAGCATTGTGTTAACAAACATGTTAATCATGTTAACATTTTCTTAAACACACGCTAGAAACATGCTAATTGTGTTAACATCATGTTAACAACAGGCTAATCGTGTTAGCATTGTTAGCAAAATGCTAATCATGCTAACAACAGGCTAATCGTGTTAGCATCATGCTAGTAAACATGCTAATTGTGTTAGCATCATGCTAGAAACATGCTCATCGTCTTAACATCATGTTAGAAAAATGTTAATCATGTTAGCATTATGCTAGCAAAATGCTTATCATGTTAACATTTTCTTAAACACATGCTAGAAACATGCTAATCGTGTTAACATCATGCTAGCAAAATGCTAATTGTGTTAAAATCATGCTAGCAAAAGGCTAATCGTGTTAGCATCATGCTAGTAAAAATGCTAATTGTGTTAACACTAATGCTAAAAACATGCTAATCATGTTAAAATCATGTTAGCAACAGGCTAATCATGTTAGCAATAATGCTAGTAAACATGCTAATTGTGTTAACACGATTAGCATGTTTTTAGCATTAGTGCTAACATAATGCTAGCAACAGGCTATTCGTGTTAGCATTATGCTAGTAGAGACGTATTATTATTACATAGAGACGTAGCTAAATTTACTGTAGGCTACAATCTGTAGTCAATCTGGTTTATGCGTTCGTGTCGGCAGAGACTACAAGAGCGAGTGCCCGTCATCCACACAGACGCAGAACATGCAGGAGTTATATTTAAATAGTATTTTGCAGTTTATTATTTACAGACACTAGTATATTTTCGGCTTCAGTCTGGAGCCCTGCGCTTAAATGAACACGGAAGCGACTGAACGCAGCTGCTATGGTGAGCTATTTTAGAACAGACCCGCGGGCGACTCGTGTTGTTGACCCCTGAGTCTAAAGTCGTCGCTTTCCTTCTTCTTTTTAAACCCAAAGTGCTCCCACACATCTGCTTTTAAGCATGAAGGTGCTGGATTTATATTCGCCGACATTTTCTTGAATCTCCTCGCTCTGACTCCGTGAACAAGAAGAGGTAGAGGTAGAGTGTAAAGTTAGTAGTACGGGTAACTTGCTCTACAGCGGTACTAGCGGCTGGCTGACCAAATCGCTCTTCCTGCAACGCAAATGGGGGTAAACACAGAGATTTGAATGGGACTTATGTATCGATACTTTCTTGGGAGAAAAAATATCGATTTATATCGCAGAATCGATAAAATTGCTCAGCCTTAGCAACCACCCTGAGTACCTTTTTGAAAATGCCTTTCCGATCTGATATGTGATGGGAAAAGGGAGTAGAGCGAGTTCGGCAAAAGGCGATTCAAACCTTGGGTGGATATGTGTCAAACTCTCTGCGTGTGCTTTACCCCTACACTAACTAACTAACTATCTATCTATCTATCTATCTATCTATCTATCTATCTATCTATCTATCTATCTATCTATCTATCTATCTATCTATCTATCTATCATCTTATCCATCCATCTATCCATCTATCTATCTATCCATCCTAAAACGGAAACTATTTCAAACTTAGTTTTAAATCTACTTTAAACTTTCTGGCTCTGCTTTTTCAAGCCAACTTATCTAGTTTGCTATTCATTTTCTGTAATCTTCCAGCTGTAGCGTGAGCTTCTTTTCTATTAATATGCCTTCTGGCGAGGAATAAGACACAAATAGTCAAATTGACTCAGTATTTCTTGATCTATTTCAGCACTCCCCCAATCACAATCAAGCTCAATGAACTGTAGACAGTTGTGTTGTGAGCACTAACACAGTCCAGTTCTTTACAGTCAAACTCATGTATTGTTTGGATAATGAACACTTCTGTCCACCCCAGACTGCTTGCTGGCCTTTGTCTGGCCTCCTCTGTGAAAATATCCCACTTAGAGGTGGACAGTAATGAAGTACATTTACTTGAGTTCTGTACTTAAGTACACTTTTTGAGTATCTGTACTTTACTGAAGTATTATTTTTTAGGGAAACTTTTACTTTAACTTCACTACATTTGAAAGACAAATATCGTACATTTTACTCCACTACATTTCTATCAAGGTCCTCAAAGTCGAAAGTGGTTTCTGTAGCAGCTTTGCAAGTCAGTGGATGAATTTTGTTCTTCTTTAAAAGTTTTTTTTTTTTTTTTTGCAGACAGCCTATCAGTAATCTTGATTATGTCTTAAGTGAATGTAAAAAGTTGGGGGAATATCGGATGTGTATCAGTGTATAGGATTTGTGCATTCTGACAGCAGCTTTGTAAAAAGCTTTGTAACTTTTATACAAGTTAAATTAGTTCAAGGTGGTGACTGACTGACTGGCTGGCTTAAACCAGCATGATGGCTATAGCGTGCATTCATACAACAATGCAACAATAATAAAATAATGCATTGACATAAAAAAGGAAATTTACTTTTGATACTTAAGTACTTTTAAAAACAAGTACTTCTGTACTTTTACTTAAGTAAAAACAGTTTTTTTTACAACTTTCACTTGTAACAGAGCAATAGTTGTGTACTTTGTCCAACTCTGCGCTTCACCACAGTTAAAAACACTGATTTATAGAATACTTGAGACATTATTCAACATGTTCTTATTGATGGAGAATATAGAGTTCATGTCCACTAGTTAAACATAGAGCCTACATAAAAATAACTTGACAATGTTGAGTGAAAAGCATCTTAAAAAATGAGAGAATAACCCCAGAACCTGTGCAGTTAACCCGATTCCATGCTAAGATTGTCCAACCATCCTTCTCTCTTATAACATTGATTATAAGTTGGATAATGCGAGTGGATGAACACTGTGATCTTCTTCTCTACATGCCTTCTAAAGATCCTCTCATTCTACATGTCTACATTTTACATTTGATGAGTGTGAAAAAGTAAAAGTTGAGAAGGATGAAAAATCAAGTTACCCAATCAAGTATCCCAGACCTGACCAGCCATTTCGGATGAAAACGCCACACATTCTTGATGTTCCTGGTGCCACTATCCATCCCAAAGAAGGGATCACATTTAGAAGAGAAACTCCGGCAAACTTCTTCAGGGTCAAGAAACGTCTGGAGAATGATCTTCAGATGACTCTTATCAGAGAAGAGGATAAGGAGGAGGTCTGGACTGCAACCATTGAGAAAGATGAACTTTATCAGATTCATCCTAAGAGAGACGAGCCGCTTCTGAATAGTGAGCAGGGTTCCCACGTTTCTTGAAAGTACTTGAAAGTACTTGAATTTCAGACACATGGATTCAAGGCCTGGAAAGTACTTGAAAACAAATATAGGTCCTTGAAAGTGCTTGAATTAAATTTGAAATAAATTTTGAATGGTTTTGAAATGGTTATTTCAAAACTTGCCCTACAGTATTATGCACTATAAAAAAAAAGAACGAAACGGTGCTTAACGAAATGGTGGGGGGTGGGAAAAACACTTTAGCATGTGCTGATGCACCGCCTTGCATGAACCGATGAAGAGAGTTAATAGGCCCAATGCCAGGGAAGTGCAAATTTAGTGATTCTTGGCTCGGTATCGATCTATATAAGAACTGGTTACTAAAAGTTCCAACAGATTTACATTTAGCAAGATGTTCAATTTGCAAGAAAAACATAAAATTGGATTCCATGGGGGAGTCGGCACTGAAGAGCCATGCAAAATGCGGAGGACATCAAAAGGCAATGAAGAGTCAAGCAAAAGGTAAATAATCTCATACAGTTTAATATATGTTGTATTTAACAATAGCTAACTTTTTAAAAAATATATATTTTAAATGTATTCGTTTTGAGAATCATTATGCTAGTTAATCTAGTCAGTGTTCGTTAGGAGTCTGTGTGGATACAATAAAATGTTAGCCGTATAGATAAACTCAGGGGCTTAGCGAAAAATAAAACGAGTCCTCGTTACTACTACTAGAATATTTGTTTTATGATTTTTAAAAATGTTGCTAGCAGTGACTGTTTTCCGTCGCAGTCCTTCCCCTTGATATCGTACTTTAGTGCATAACGTTACACTTACTATATTCGAAATGAACATTATTATTTATAAAACTAATAATGAACACAGCGTATTATGTACAGGCAAGTAGAAGAGCCCAAAATATGAACGTAATGCACGCATTGAGTTCAATTCTGCGTGCCTACATAAGATATGTACTGAATTTGTTCTTATAATATTACTGTCTTTAATGCATTAAAGTCACGCTAGGTGTTTTCTTTATAACTGTTTTCTATGGGAAGAAAACGTGTGTATAATATATGTATAATATATGTATATATATATATATATATATATATATATATATATATATATATATATATATATATTTGCCAATTATCTTATATATATATATATAAAAGCATCGTTATATTTAGTGTAGTATCTCGTTCTTTCCCGCAAACTGCGTTTTGCTCTCAGATAGACGACAGTGGGCGTTTAGCGCCCTCAGGCGACCATTGATTATACTGCATGAATACGCTACCTGCTATTTTGTTTTTTGACAATTATCTGTATCTTTTTACCCAAATGCAAAATTTATTTATAATATTATCTCTATATTTTACTGTTTTTAATCAGATAATAATTCATAAAAAGGAAAACTAAAACTCTCATTCTATCAGCGCTCTTTCCTCATTGTATTTAAAAATAATCATATGCCAGTATATGCTTTAATATTACTGCAGTATTGATGGACAGTAGGACTTTATTACTGTTTAGACTGGCAGTAACAACCCGTTCTTTAGTGTCTTTATTGTGACCATATTTCTTTGGAGAGTATTATAGTTTAATTAATGTTTTATTGTTGGGTGACACATACGTTTACACATACCCCCGGTTTCACAGACAAGCCTTAAACCTAGTCCCAGACTAAGATGCACATTTGAGCTGTTTTAACTGAAAGCAGCTTGCACTGACAGACATTAAACTATGTCAGGGCCATTGTTTTGTCTCTAGATGCACATCAGTAAAAATATTTTTTTCTAAACCATGTTTTTAAAAGCTATTTTTATGCCCTAATTGAACTAAAGATAATCCTGGCTTAATCTGAGCCCTGTCTGTGAAATCAAGCCTCAGTGTTTTAGAACAACTTTAACTCTTAAGTTAGTACCAGCATCTGTTCATTCTAGAATGGTTCCGTGTAGGGTTCAAAAGCATTATGCTATGTTTTTCACAGCTATAAACATTCAACAATTTATGCCAGTGCAACAACCTACCACCACAGCCTCAACAATTGGGACACAGAGACAATCGCAAATTGTCAGCGTCACAAAGGAGGCAACCATGAAGGCAGAAATATTGTGGTCACTTAAAGTGACACAGTCTCATTATTCATTCCATTCCAGTGAACAAACACGTGAGTTACATTTTTTAATCACAGAGTGTGCAAGAGTGTTACTAAGTAAAGAAAATAAGTTGTGTTTCGTATTAATTGTAGTGGTAACAAGCAAAACAAAGGCCTGATTAAATTATTCTTTATTTATTTGTTCAGGAGAGATAATAGTTTTTTATTTTTTTTATTTCTACAGGTCAGCTTTTCTCAGCAATGTTCCCTGATAGTGAAATTGCCAAGAACTTTTCATGTGGCCAGACAAAGTGTGCCTACATATGCAGTTATGGTTTAGCTCCCCATTTCAAAAGTCTGCTCACCAACAAACTCAAATCTGGCGATGAGAACTATGTGCTGCTCTTCGATGAGTCTCTTAACCGAATGACACAATCAAAACAGTGTGACTTTCATGTCCGATTTTGGAATGGTGATCAGGTTCAAACGCAATTTTTTGATATTGAGTTCATGGGGCATGCCAGAGCAGATGATCTCAAATTGGCCTTTGAGAAAGGCACTGAAGCATTGCCAAAGAAAAACATGTTGCAAATATCCATGGATGGACCAAATGTAAATTGGTCCTTTTACAAGAAGGTGGAACAGTCACTTGCAGATGAATATGGATTGAACCTCTTGAATTTGGGAAGTTGTGGTCTGCATATTGTGAATGGGGCGTTTCAGAAAGGACTTTCATCAACAGGTTGGAGGATTGATGGTTTTCTACGTGCCATATATCAGCTCCTACATGACTGCCCTGCCCGTCGAGAGGAATATCTTAAAGTCACTGAGGCACAAGACGGTCTTCTTCCACTATCATTCTGCCCAACAAGATGGGTAGAAAACACTCCTGTCTTGGAGAGAGCATTGCAGATCTTGCCAAACTTGGCCACATATGTGAGTGCCGTTGGAGGGAAAAGAACACCAAATCCTGACACCAAGTCATTTGATGAAGTCTGTCAAGCACTGAAGAATCCTTTGCTGGAAGCACAGATAAATTTTGCTTTATCTGTGAGTAAGAGTGTCACCCCATTTCTAACGAAGTACCAGACCGATAAACCAATGGTGCCATTTCTAGCTGCAGATCTTCACAAGATGTTGAAGAATCTAATGTGTAGATTCATCAAACCAGAGGTCATGCAGGAAGCCAAGTCCGTAAAAAAGCTCCTGGATGTTGACATTAAATTGCCAACAAATTACATTGACTACTCAAGTGTCGACCTTGGGTATGTCACCAACAGGATCCTAAAGGAGTTGAGGGCAAAGCAAAAGGTTGGTGCAAGCACCATTATGGATTTCAGGCGGTCCTGCAGAGATGGTCTAGTTGCTATGGTTGACAAACTCCAACAGAAGTCTCCCCTGAAATACATATTGGTGAAAAATATGGGCTTCTTAGATCCTGTGAACATGGCAGATGAAAAACAAACAGACCAGTTGAAGGGCATGCTTCGAAGAACCCTTGCCTATCTGGTAGATCAAGGGAGGATCAACGAGCAGGACTGTGATGAAATTATTCAGCAGTATGCACATTTCCTTGATGATGTTGTGCAGAAAAATCATTCTGCATTTGCTGACTTCAACTCCCTTTCCGATCGAGTAGACACTTTCCTGCATAGCTGCATGTCGAAAGAAAATGAAGTCCAGAAACTGTGGAAAATATGCCGTCAACTCCTGTTGCTGTCTCATGGGCAAGGGACAGTAGAGAGGGGGTTCTCTGTCAACCGAAAGATTGAAGTGGAGAACCTTGTAGAGGATACATACAGAGCTCAGAGAATGATTGTCGATCATCTCCGGATTGTAGGAGGAATTGAAAATGTGGCAGTTGACAAAGAACTTCTTCTATCTGTATCGTGTGCAAGACAAAGATACATAGACAGTTTGGAGGAGAAGAGAAAGAAAGAAGAAACGCAAGCAAAGAATCGAAAAAGAAAAGCACTGTTTGAAGAAATTGAGGAGCTTCAATCAAAGAAAAAAAGGCTGGAGAGTGACATGAAGGCTCTTGTTGAATCAGCTGACAAATATGCTTTGAAGGCTGAAAGTACAGGGCAAGTTACTCTGATAGCAAAATCAAACTCCCTGAGACATGGCGCTAAGGAGAAAAAAGTAGAACTTGAACATTTGGAAAAACAGCTTAGTGAAAAACAGTTACACTTTAAAAGCAAATAAGCAATAGAGAGTATTGCTATTTATTTATTTATTTTTATTTATTTTCTTTTTCTTTTCTTTTTTCACTGAGCTGCACATGTATGAGGTTTAAAATGTTCCTGAAATATTTTTCAAAAAAATATTGAAGTTTTGAGCAGAAAAGAAGTTTTGAGCAGCTGCATGTTTGAGCCGCTGCATTCTTCTAGTTGAAAATGTGATTTACAATAAAAAGTGATTAACAAAATAATTTTGAATGGAGTTAATTTATTAATGAGTAACCTATCTATTGAGTGAATTAGCAATTTTTTTATGTTAACAGGTTTTACCGTGTTATTACTACATTTAACCACTTTTTATTAATTAAAAAATTGAGAATTTTAAATCTTTTATAAGAACTACAGCTAAAAGCAGTTTGATGCAAGAAGATATATTTTTATCAATATTTGAGAAATTATATTTGAATATTACCAGTATGAACTCCGCTGACTTCGATGGTCTAAATTCATGAAACCTACACTTTTAAAATATTATTACTAAAAATGTTTAAAGCAAAATATAATAATATTTCTGAATATATGTGCAGGTGCATTCCAAGCATTTTAATTAACAAAATGCAATCCTAGTTGAAAGGAAATAAATGTGTGTGAGTATATAGGAAAGAGTCTAAATGTATTTTACGTCATTTGTAATTTGTAAAAAAGTAATTTGAGATCAAAACAAAACAAGAGTAACTACTAGATTTAAAAAAAAATATCAGCATAATTTCATGTGTAAAGTCACAGTGCACTTTTGGGTTTAAATGGACCCAAACACAAAAGGTGTATTTGATAGCCTATGTCTTCAATTTAAAGAAAAGTAAATGAATAAAGAAACAAAGATAACTAAAGACAATGAAAAATATGACAGAAAATGACAAAAACGTCTTAACACATTTCCAAAATTTCAGTTTTATACTAACTATGTATTTTTGTAGAAAGGTTTTTGTACCTCTTCCAGGTCAAAATGGATGCAAATGCAGCAGGAGGGCTAAAATGTTAAGTAGTCTACTTTAAGAGGTCTTTCGTGATGCACATATGCTGGGTTATGAATCTGATAGGTGCTTGAAATAAAATAGAAGGTGCTTGAAAAAGTCCTTGAAAGTCCTTGAATCTGGTGTTCATGAAAGAGTGGGAACCCTGAGTGAGGCAGGTAAAGCAAGATATTTGATGACCATTGGTCAGATGTCATTCAGGGGGTTAGAAATGTCCAGATCAATGCAGATAAACTGCGTCAGCAGGAACTAATTCATGAGGAACAATTTTCAGAAATCAGACAGAGTTTAACCAGTCAGGAGAGCATGAGAAAGATCTGTGGAATTATACGCAAACACAGAGATGCTGTGAAAGCTAAACTCATCTCAATTCTTCAGGAAGAGAAGCTTTACCCCTTTTGAACATTGGTCTGATTGTGAGCTCAATCTTTTTAAACGGCTCTAAACAGCAACATCTGATAAACCCCAAGGCCTCTCTAGTGATGAGACAGGAGAAATATGGGTTCATCAGAAGTAATTACTTCTTTTAAAATATTCATTCATAGTAACATTACAAATAAATTAAATGTTTTGCATGTCTAAGTAAATCTTCTACAGGGAAGGTTAAATGAGTTCAATGGCAAAGTAAATTTATAGCAAGATTTGTATTTGTCTGTGTATTTCATACTTGTTGGTGAACTGCTGATTTTTGTACATACATTATGAAATGTATAATTTTTCTATAAAGGAGACACTCTTAGAAGAGATTGAACCTTTGGAGTTAAAAAAAAAACTTCAAATTACATTAAAGGTTCAAAGTTGAACTTATAGGTTCTATGATGATCCATTGATTATTAGGCACATGTTGCCAGTTCATTTTAGAACCTTTGTTGTGGCAGAAGGGTTCATATAAGAACCTGGCCTGTTGTCAAGGTTCCTTTATGAACCTTAGATGGACTTTAAAGATTGAACTATTTTGCTTTGCTTTTGGCCCCTGAACATACTGAACATGCACAAGAATGGAACTTTTTAATTTACATATTTTACATATAACCACTCCATAATTGTTTACCTGTTTGTTTAAAAAGACTTTAAGCAAAACTACAGCCCTGAAACAAAATCATTGCTTTCAGGTTGATAAATGCAACATGTTTGTAGAGGTCAATAAAAAGTGTTGGGAGTAACGCGTTACAAAAGTAATGCATTACAGTAACAAATTACTTTTTGCTGTAACGCAGAAAGTTATTGCCTGTTCGTGGTAAGTTAATAGCCAAGTTTGTAAATAAAGACTAAATGATTGCTTCTGATATATTTGTATATTGATTTATTTCATTCATTTCCCTCTTGCTGGTGTACATTTGCATTGTGTGACATAGTCCAGTGAAGGCATGTTTAGGGCGGGTTCTAGGCTACACACCAGGCACGTGCAGAGGGGGGGGCTTTGGGTGCTCGAGCCCCTGCCCTTTTTCAAAATGAATCAAAAGTGCCCCTCTCAGACAAATATCAATGATAATATCGTGGTCAATAAAACTAAATAAATGTGATTATTATAACATGACAATGTATACAATAGTAACGAACGGCTCAAAAGTCGGATGGACAATTTCTGTTGAGGCATTGCCATAACGCGTTGCGATGGGTTGCGTACGTTTTGATTGACAGCTGATTCTCCACTGTTCGGAAACGGCTCTCGAGCCAAATATGGTCCTTTCAGAGAGTGTGTGGCCTCGCGGGAAAAAAGTAAACTAATATATATTTTTTTTCATCCATAATCAGAGTTGATTTAATTACAAATCTATATATTATATATTTTAAAGTATTACACAATTCACCAATGCCCGTTTGTCATGTATATACACCAACCAATCGTGATCTGGCAAAGCAAGTTCAAATTCCAGTGGGCGATGTGAAGCGGTAATTTTCTGTTCTTATTCATAAATCGGTTGAAAATTACATGGACAGACGAACTAACGTTTGTGGAACGATTTCCTGCGGTTTGTCCCATTTTATAAATTGCATCACTGACAAAATGGATTTTAACTGACAACAAACAAATCACTGCACATGCACAAAACCATGCAGCAGCAGCAAAAGTCGCATTAATGGTAAGTAGTGTGAAATTCACTTGTATTTATGTATAGCCTATTGATACACTGTTTACTATTTCATGAAACCATCAAAGTTAACAAAACCCAAGTGCCACCGGCATCTACAGGCCTATTATGTGAAGTGTAGGCTGGTGAAATAGTGACGTGAAAGGACTTTATTATATTACCAGTTTTTAATATTATGCAGCATTATGATTTATGAAAGAAGTCTCTTATGTTCATCAAGCCTGCATTTATTTGATAAAAAACAGCAATATTGTGAAATATTATTAAAATAATGGTTTTCTATTTTTAAATAATTTAAAATATAATTTATTCCTGTGATCACAGCTGTATTTTCAGCATCATTACTCCACTCTTCAGTGTCACATGATCATTCAGAAATATTTCTAGTATGAGGATTTAATGTCAATGATGGAAACTGTGATACTCTTTTCAAGATTGTTTGATTAAAAAAAAGTTAAAAAGAACATTGTAATAATATTTCACAATATTGGCTACTGTTTTTTCTGTATTTTTGATTAAATAAATGCAGGCTTGATGAGCATAAGGAGATATATATATATATATATATATATATATATATTGCCCCTTTTTTACATTTGAGCCCCTGCCCCTGAAGAACTCTCTGCACGGCCCTGCTACACACACCTGCAAACTTGTCGCTTTTTTGGCGACAATCACCGTTTTCTTGGTCAATTGGGTCATTTACGTGAATCGCGTAGAACCGGAGAGTTTTTGTTCCGGGTGCAATCTTTAACAGTTCACATTTGGCTTGTTTTAAGCGCGGAACACACTTCAATCCGAGTTCCCACACGAACATATTAATGCTGCCTTTATGTGTTATCGGAAATTTGGTCATTACGACTTCTGAAGTCGTGATTACATTTACATTTAGTCATTTAGCAGACGCTTTTATCCAAAGCGACTTACAAATGAGGGCAATAGAAGCAGCTAGAGCAGTCGAAGGGCAACAATATCAGCAATATGCAAGTGCTGTAACAAGTCTCAGTTAGTTTAGCACAGAATTTTTTTTTTTTTTATAAATTAGACAGACAGACAATGAATAGAATGATAAGTGCTATTCTCGATCGGTCAGGTGTTGCTGGAAAAGATGTGTCTTTAGACGTTTTTTGAAAATGGCTACAGACTCGGCCGCACGAATTGAGATAGGCAGGTCATTCCACCAGGTGGGAACGGTCCAGGAAAAGGTACGTGACAGCGATTTCATGCCTCTCTGGTATGGCACCACAAGGCGTCGTTCACTGGCAGAACGCAAGTTCCTGGAGGGTGTGTAAGTCTGAACGAGCGAGTTTAGGTATATTGGTGCAGAGCCAGTGGATGTTTTGAAGGCGAGCACCAGTGCCTTGAATTTAATGCGAGCGGCTATTGGTAGCCAGTGCAGTCTGATGAGGAGAGGCGTGACGTGCGCTCTCTTCGGCTCACTAAAGACCACCCTCGCCGCTGCATTCTGGATCAGTTGCAAGGGTTTGATAGTGCATGCCGGAAGGCCCGCTAGAAGAGCATTACAGTAGTCCAGTCTGGAGAGAACGAGAGCTTGGACCAGTAGTTGTGTGGCATGATCTGATAGGAAGGGTCTAATCTTCCTAATGTTGAATAGTGCAAATCTGCAGGACCGGGTTGTTGCAGTGATGTGGTCAGTGAATTTTAGCTGATCATCAATCACAACCCCAAGGTTCCTGGCTGTCCTGGACGGAGTTATGGTTGATGAACCTAGCTGAATGGAGAGATTGGGGTGAAGTGCTGGGTTGGCTGAGACCACAAGCAGTTCTGTCTTTGCAAGGTTGAGTTGCAGATGATGTTCCTTCATCCAGGCTGAAATGTCTGTTAGGCAGGCAGCGATACGAACACCAACCGATGGATCATCAGGTTGAAATGAGAAGTAGAGTTGAGTGTCGTCGGCATAGAAGTGATAGGAAAAGCCATGTTTCTGAATGACCGATCCCAATGATGACATGTAGATGGAGAAGAGAAGTGGTCCAAGCACTGAGCCCTGGGGAACTCCAGTAGCTAGATGATGTGACTTCGACACTTCACCACTCCATGACACCCTGAAGGACCTACCTGAGAGGTAAGACTCGAACCACTGGAGAGCGGTTCCTGAGATGCCCATCTTCATGAGAGTTGACAGGAGGATCTGGTGATTAACTGTGCCAAAAGCAGCAGACAAATCCAGTAAGATAAGTACTGTGGATTTGGAGGCTGCTCTTGCCTGTCTCAGTGCCTCCGTAACTGAGAGCAGGGCAGTTTCAGTTGAGTGGCCGCTTTTGAAACCGGATTGGTTGATGTCCAGGAGATTGTTCTGTTCAAGAAACGTAGAGAGCTGATTAAACACAGCCCGCTCAAGTGTCTTGATTACGAGCTCATTGCATTCAATTTTCAAAATGTGAGGGCGTTCATGTGCAATTTGTACCTAGAAAACTCGCATTTACGATAATTCCGAGAGCACGTGAAGGCAGCATTAGTATTCAGTCCATTTTATCAAGAAATTCAAACGATAAATGCCGTTTTGACGCTCTTTGTGGCGTGACTAAACACTGACAGTTCAAGGGGCCGCGTGAACGCGATCATTTGTGAAGGCGATCGATCATCTCTTACTAAAGAATAAACATGAATGACCATCTGAAGTTATGCTGAGGATACATTACAACTTACTGTCAGGTATATATGTGGTGTAATCGCTCAATCAGTGTTTCAACGGCGGAAAGACGTCAATATAACTGCTGTAAACTAAACAATGTCATGTAACGTTAGCATCACATTTACCTCAGGCAGTCATTCAGTGTCCACAGAATTTTATTCACTAGAGAAATCAACTCTTTCATTAAATATATGCTCTATATTAGCCTGTATATTCATTATATTCTACTGAACCTGTTAGTGATGTCTTGATTATTTCATGCATGTTAAATAAACCTGTCATGTAAATGCCAGACAGGTATACATTATTATATTTCAACAACGAATTGGAGAAAAAAAATATTTTATATTCAGATTTAGAAGTTAATGCAAAAACAGCCTTATGTGAAGTATAAGCTTTCCTATAGCTCAAACAGTAGAGCGTGGCGCTAGCAACGCCAAGGTCATGGGTTCGATTCCCAGGGAAAGCAAGAATTGACAAAAATGTAAAAAATGTGTACCTTGAATGTAATGTAAAAAAATGTTTACATGTTTGCATACAATGTTATATGAGTGTTGATTATTATACCAAAAAATAAATAGCAACTGAATTTAGGCTAATAGTTTGGGCTCTGTTGTTAACCTTTAATATTAATGTGCAAGTAAGGGCTCCCTATATCATTTACAGAAATATCTTCAATAAACTTTTAGATATAATTTAATTAATTCAAAGACAGACACTTTTTTTCTTCTTCAGTAAACCACTGTTAAATATACATTTTTTTTTTGTAAAACTCGTACCGAACCATGATTTCAAAACCGAGGTACGTACTGAAGCCAGTTTTGTGTACCATTACACCTCTACTGTCAGTCTTTTATTTTTTGTGTCATGCGTCACAACACTTCCTTGAGTTCCAGGCATTTCCGTGTTGTAAATAAAATCATTTTTAAAATATTAAATGTGTCATTCTTTTTAAGTCACGCTCAGAAATGTGTCATTTGCATATTACCAATTAATTAAAGAATAAACCAAAAAATGTTTAATTTAATTTTGTAATAATATTAATAATAATTATTATTATTAATAATAATTGTTATTATTAATATTTTTATTATTCATAACAACATTTTTCTGATTATTTGTGGAAACAAAAAAGCATTGTTACATTTTTCATAATAATAATAATATGTATATACTCATGATTATTATGAAAAGTTTTGAAAATTGTATTTTTTGTTTGTAACATAAACCTTAATAACATTTTCATCTTTATTTTTAGCCACTTTAATTCTGCCAATACTAACATAATTCATTAGCAATTTAATTTCACTTAAGCTGCTAAATGTGATTCAAATTAAATTAATGTTATTTTAATTTTGCTAATTGAAAGTGAAAGCTTTTCTGTCTGAGGCCTGTCTTGCGCAAAAAACGTTACTTTGATGCGTGTGACGTCAGCAGATGGACGAGAAGATCAACGGGAATATCTTAGATATCAAGAAGGTTTATAGATATTTTGACACTTTATTTTGTCTTACCTGTGATAATATAATGTGTAGTGTAATAATAAGGTTGAGTTCATTATGTGACTCTTCTATAAGCAGTAAGATTTATTTATTTAATTAACAAGATAGCAATGAGTTATGATTTGCTTGTTTATGGGTAAGGTTAGCCTATAACTGTGGTTCTCAAATAAAATACATTGCTAATTAACTCAACTCATTTACATTATTCATTTTCATTTTAAACTCCCTAGCTTTATTTTTGCGCAGTTGCTCAGGGAAAATGACCCCCTAGTGCCATCTAACGTCCAACCAGTAGGACTATAACGTTACCAGTATAACCGCAAAAAACGTAACGGCATTTATCGAGGCAAGTATTTCTGAGGACTTCAGAGACTAAAGATTGTATTTTTTTGTTTACAAAGTTAAACATGTTAATATGAGCAGCGTGTCAAATTAACTGAAAATATAAAAATATGATGTTTGTGAGAAAGTAAAATCCTATGTTAGGGTTCTCTCATAACAGATAAGCATTTTAATGTGGTGCATTAATGTTGCCATCTCTAATTACACACACATACACACACACACACACACACACACACACACACACACACATATACACACACGCACACACACACAACCATTCCAAAATGTTTTACTCTTAAAGGGACAGTTCACCCAAAAATGAAATAAAGTAATCTTGACATACTATACAGCATTTGAAAGCTTTCAGACTCAATAGTTTTTAAATTTGGTGACTGATTTTCAAAAGCTATGATAGAGCAATAGATAAATAACAATAGATTATTCGTTTGTGATACGGTGCCAAACCATTCTGTGCTCTGAAGTATTCAATATGTTTAACAATTTAAGTTGGAAAAGTCATTTTCAAGTCTATGCTCAAAAAGTGGGACAGAAAAAGGTATAACAACTTTGAAAATAAGTTAAACTCTTCAAGACAATGGCACTTCAGGACTAGAGTCAAAGAGCTCTGACATACAACAAAGTGTTTTGTATTTTGTGTCATTACAGTTGCTTTTGAAAAGCTGTCTATATAGGTCAAATTGACCCACGAACAGCAAGATAGTATACAATTTCTGTATGCACATTTATTACATCAGCGTGTTAAAACTTTGCATGCATGTTTATGGCCCTAAAAGAGAAAAAGTCAAACAGGTTTAATTGTATTTTAGATAGATTTGAAAAAAATAATGATAGCTCATTTTTACCATATGTAGCTGACAAAAAAAAATCTGTATTGAAATGTCCCAATTTCAAGAAAAATAAACAAGTTAACTAATATTCCCGACAACTCAAAAATCAAAACGGGTCAAATTGACCCGCAACAGTACACAAGGGTTAAAAAAAGAACACGTAAACACTTATATTATCAGCTCAAAAGAGTACAAAGCTTTGACAATTTACAGTCTCTGATGCCCATATATGGCAGAAAAAAAGAGAAGACAAAAATCAGTATACATGATAGACTTCCTGCACCTTCAAGTGCTCGGACCCCTAACAACTAAAGGTTGAGAACCACTGCTATATCTCATTAACATTCTTACATCCGTATTAGATTCTGATCATGATTAATTGTTTATCCCCATATTAAAGGGGCTATATGCAACTTTTTCCCCAAAATAAACGTAACAATAGCCTTTTTATTTTACCATTTATGACTCAAACATCTCCTGATGAGCATACTGACACCTTGTCCGCTCACAGTGGGTGCACCTATAAGCCTGTATCCTATTTTTCCTATTTTCTGGCGGGTCGTTTTTTCCCGCGCTGTCTGCGGATGTGACGTCACCACCGCTGCGAGAGCAAGCAGAAAATAAGAGCAGTTCTGTTTTTTGGCCACAGGTGTCAGTCGCGAGTTTAATTTCAGAAAAACGCATATAGCCCCTTTAAGGAAATGTATGTGATATCAACATATTGTTCTCTAAATTTCAACACTTTCTGTATACAGACTGAAACAAGGATGAGCACAAAGGTGATTCAGTGGACAATCCAAGAAGTGGCTAATTGGTTGACAGCAAACAGTTTCCAGGAATTCATCTGGACCCCCTGACCCCCTGACCCCCCTCCCGACATGCAGGCGCCCTTTATGGCGTCCGAGGCCAATCTTACCCGTCTGGGAGGGATGTTACGACGAGCACCCTGACTAAACGACACCATTCCGGCATATCTATACATGTGTGACAAATGTTTAAGTTTTTAGGTCTCTGTAGCCAATCAAGGCTTAGGCCATCTGTTATTGTTGATGTAATCAATGTCCTTGTAACAGTATAACTGGTGGGCAAAATTCTCTGTAAGTCAGAGTCTGGCCTGCGATTCCACTAGAGACTCTGACGCTGGCTTCTGCTGATGAAACTGCAAACTATTCTTCAGTACATTTCTTTAATTAATCTAACTCCTGACTCTTGGTCTTAATTTTTCACTACTGGTCCTGGGTCCTAAACTGTTACCCCAACAGTTTTGGTGGAGGATTCGCGAGCAATCATTCCTTGGTACACCTCTGGCAAACAAGTAAACAAGGTAGTAAGCTTTTGTTATTTTTGGTTAGGGCTGTCTGACTGGAAGAGATTGGAAAAGGAGAGCGGTGTACTTCGCTTCATTCCGCTTGTGAAGAGTGAGGCATAATTATACTAAGTTAATGGTATAAGAAGTTGCTGATCGTCGTTATGTGCTGCTTCTCCAGGGATTAAAGTCCCCAGGAGTTCGAGCTCTTAGGCATAGGTAGCGGTAGCTGACAGTGCAAACGAGCGGACTCAAGAGAGGGGGCCCCAGTGGGCTTCATAGTGCGATCACTTCCCCTACAGGAGACCGTCTTGGACTAGCTTGTAAGGTCCAGGGGACAATGCAAACCTGTTCCATCTCTTCCAGTTCAGATAGGGGTACCCCGAATTTAGAAAATCAGGCAGTAAGGGATTAAGTTATTAGTTAAACAAAATAAAAATAGATTCAGGGTTGTTTGCCAGGGATGCATCAGCAACGATCCTAAGTAAAAGGGAAAGTATGACCCAAATTGGAATGGACCAGTATATGTGACTTTTTTGTATAAGTGTACTTTGCAGTTTCATCACGCAGAAGCCACAGCTGTGTTGGTTAAAGATCGCCACCTCCATCTCTGCTGGTATAATTTCAGGTGAGTATGAACTTTGACTGAAATGATGGCTAACAATTTGAGTGACATGATCAGTAACTTGATCAGTCCAGATAAAGATTTTGAGACGAAAGAGAGCAAACGCTGTAAGAAGCTCTGCTCTGAAGCCCTAACTTCAAAGAAATTTGCAGGAATTATTAAGGAAATGGGCAGCAAAGGTTTTAATTCTAATTGGAAAGTAAATCAGCAACTTGACTGGCTACAAACGAAGAGAGAACCAGGAAAATTCAAATTTATAGCTGTTTGTACTTATTCGTGGATTTGTAAAATGGGTGGGGTACCATTAACCCCAGACAGACAAATCCCAGAAGTAACTGAGATATACAATTGGGTAACTAAAAATGAGGTTGTTGAAAAAGCAGACAGCGTCATGAATTGCAAGCCATTGTATGTTTTATTGGATAAAGAGCTCTCTTCTCAGTCTGTTCAAGTGGTTGCCGCTTTAGGCACCGCCCCAGAGACTGGGGACCAGACTGATGCATGCAGGTTACTGAAGGACAGAGAGTGTTTCAATTGTGATCAGCAGGGTCATTTTGCACGTAAATGTAACAGTGAACCCATAAGGTTCACTGGAGGTGGTGGCGACACCCATCGTCATGAAGTGCTTTGAGCGGCTGGTCCTGGAACACCTAAAAGACTCTCTACCATCCAAATTGGACTCACACCAGTTTGCCTACCGCAGCAATAGGAGTACAGAGGATGCCGTTTCCATGGCACTGCACTCTGTGCTCACTCACCTGGACAATAAAAACACTTACGCACGCATGCTGTTTGTTGACTTCAGCTCAGCATTCAACACTGTCATCCCAACCAAGTTAATAGCCAAACTTGGGCATCAACACTTCAATGTGTAACTGGATTTTGGACTTCCTAACTGACAGACCCCAGAATGTTCGATCAGGACTCACCTGCTCCACATCCATCACTCTTAACACTGGTGTACCACAGGGCTGTGTGCTAAGCCCGTTTCTCTACTCCCTCTTCACCTCCGACTGCAAGCCTGTGTATGGATCTAACTCCATCGTCAAGTTTGCGGACGACACTACGGTGATTGGTCTCATCACACTGCATGAAAAGTGGGATTTTCGACCCCGTAAACGCCTGTAGACTCCCGGAAATCTCCCTAATTTTCGACAGTTTTCGACAATTTAGAGGCAGCGAACGTCGCGTTCGTCTGTGCCACAAATTGTCGTAAACGAACCATGACGTAGGTGGAGAGCCCCCCGCTGAGAGACCGCGCGGAGGTGCGACGCCTCTAATTTGCATATGAATAGCAGCGAAACCAGAGAGTCAACGGCCAGACTTGAATTTACTCACTCAGTATTGGCTGAAGCCACTACATTTAAACAAGAAAAATCCCTCGTGATTGGTTGGCAGATCACTGCAAACCAATCATTATTGGTCACCCTGGCTCATTATAAATGTAAACCCCAATAATAATAATAATAAATATATAATTTATGTTGTAATAATTTATGTTTTATATTAATGTTATTGTGCTATGAACTACACTATTCATACCATCAAGGAATATATGGGAAAATTATACGGACCGTGCCGTTTATTCAAAGAAAGAGTTTCATTTATAAACACACAGCTGTTTATTCAAAGAAAGAGCTTTATTGTTAAACACAAAACTATGTACAGTGCAGCAGTAATGTCTCTTATGTTGCCCTCCAAAAACGTCAAAAAAAAGTGCCCAACACATTCGGGAAACACAGGCGTATATGGTGAGTTGCCCTGTATTTCGGTATCGCCTCTAATCTGGATTGCAAAGTGGCACAGAGTTCGGAGAGCTCCAGGCTGCGAGAGGGCGGTGGCCGCACAATCCATCCAGACACCCCGTCAACAATGGCGTCTTCCTCATCAGATATGAGTTCAATGGTCGCGGACTTCCAAATGTCCACCTCATCCTCAGCCAGCCAGCACACTCTCGCTTCCAGCAACTGTAATACAATCCATAAAGACAATAAGCAACCTGAAAAATACTCACATTGACAAAAAACGGATCTAATATAATAAATCTTACCCTTTTTCTTCTTGATCGACTCAGAGGTAAACTTCGCAGTTTCCGCTCCGGCGTGTCGATTCATAATACGTCTTACAGGCAGCTGGAAAACAATTAAATGAGACTGGTATTAAAAAAAACAGTCACGGTAAAAATTAAACAAGGAATGAGAAAAACATTAGAAGTTATACTTACACACAATGTCGTCGTGATCAGCGGTTAAATCTGGACTCGCGGAAATCGCTCCAAGCAGATAAGAGCTCACGGCTTCGTTATGAGGCGAGGATAGTCTGTGTAAACAAAATGTGCAGTTTTAAGCTCGGATCTATTAACGCATCCATGTCCTTATACAGCCGAATAAAAGCATATTCTTTAAATCGTAACGTTACATTACCCATGCTCTGGTTCATAGCGCCTGCAGTTTGCCTCAGAGTTGTGAAGACGAAGACAGCCTCCTTAAAATGAGTCGAAAAAGTTGGTCGCGTCCATGCAGAGATTGAGTTGAAGACGGCGTACTGTCATTGTTGATCCCGAAAAAGGAAAGCAGCAAAAACATAGGAAATGTAAAAAAAAAAAAAAGTTTAAAGGTCGTCTTCTACGTGGCCATGACCTCGCACGTGATTGGACTAGGGTGAGAAGCTCTACTATGGAACGCGCCCGGGGCCAAATCTCTTTATACGAAACCTGTGACTTTTGACCGTGTTAACACGCGCTGTTTGTCCGTGTCAACGCAGCAATTTTTTACGTGTTTCTTTTGTATGTGTAGACACGCACATTCTAGGCGTCAGTTGTCGTCGCGTTACTTTAGTACGTGTAAAGACGCACAGTTTTAACATGTTAAGAAGACACATTTGAACGTGTTTCTTAACGCGCACATTCTGTAAATTTCAAAGTGTAATATTTTTTTTTTAAAGCAGACTTACCTTTAGATGTAGCCTAGGCTACATACATATTAATATAAGATATTAATTAATTGCTTAACTGACTACTGTGCTAGAGTAAAGTAGCCTAATGTTACAATGTATATTAAGTAAATGCTTAATATTATACAATTATTATAATTTATCTATATGGGTTATTGTTTGTTTTTTAAAGTTAGGCTATATATAATTTCTAAAAGTATATATAGGCTAATTTACACAGCACATATTTATAACTGAAAACACACACACACACACACAAACAACTTTATTCACTTTCACATAATAATGTTTTTGTAATTTGGTGTTTAGTTTGTTGTGTAGTTTGTTTATACTGTTCTGTCTCTGTTTTGTTTCCAGGAACATCTGATGAGTGCTATAATAAAATGACTTCATTATATTTAAAATATGTTTTGATATTCATTTTATTTATATTATTAATATTTTATTTACCCATAAACGTGTCTTTAGGAAGCCATAAGTTATAGAGACAAGAATAACTTTTGCCATTTAAATGCCACATTCATTTACTGAGGACCTATACAGCCAATGTGAAAACACTTATACATAAATTGATTACTTAGAAATCAAAACTCAGGTTTGAGAAAGAAAGAATATGCATACAACAAAATATATTGTTTCATAGCAGCTTCAGTAACAAGTTCAAAACAAATTCTGCTGTAAACCGGTTCTAACAAGCCAATATAGTGTCAATATTCAGCTCAAGTGACTTCAGTGTTGATTCAGTTCAGCTGATTTCAGTTCAACTGTAAAATTCCTCAGTTGTGCATATTTGTGTGTAGTTAGATATATGCAAAAACAAAATTTTTGGAAGAGTTAAAATAGTTTTGCACAAAGTGTTGCTTTTGCAAGCGATGTCTGATGTTTTGCATGTTGTGTGTTTTGTGTGTAGAGTTACAAGAAATGGAGCCATATTTTCAGAAATTGTGTGTAAGCAATTAGATAAAACTGTAAATGAATCCAGTTTATTTTAATTCAGGACTCATAGTCCAGGTGTTAGTAATCTGTGCTTAATCTTTGTTCCAGGCAACAATTTTTAACTCACGATTAACTAGATTAAGGCCTACTCTTGGCATAATTTAAACCCTGTCCAGGAAACCACCTCTTGAAAATCTGCATTGATAATTCATAAAATGTGGTGTGAGCTCAATTTAAATGACAATTACAGAAAAACATAATCTGACTTAACTATTAACACACAAACTTGTACTTTTCACATTTATGATTAATAGCCATTTAGAAATCATTCACAGTGCAGGGTGGAAAAATTAATTTTGGTATGTAAACTGTATGCTTTACTTTATTTATTTGTGTGCTTTGGTTCATTGTCTTGTTGCATCCCATAACCTCTCTAAAGGTTGAAGACATGAACTGCTGTCCTGTATTTTTTTTTACATAACATTGGTTATTGCTAATGACATACAGAGTAATTAATCTACACTGTGAGCCCGGACAAGTTGAATCTACTTAAAAAATTGGCCTAAAAATTTAGTAATGTGATTTAAAACGAGTACATTTAACTTAAAATGTTTTAGTTAAAATAATTCAGAACCTAGATAAAACTCCCCCTGCTGCTACTCTGATTTGCATTTGTGTAGCTCACAGCATGTTCATTTACATGTTAAAGCCTCCCCTAGAATTAAGGGGAGGGGGGGTCATGGGGGGACAACTGCCAAGCAAGGCCCACGTCAATTTCCATCAATTTACGGCAGTTTTCGGTGTTGCCTGCAAATTGCCGTGCACAGTCGTAAACCTGAAGTTCCACGGCAATCTACAGTGCCACACACTGACGAAAATCCCACTTTTCATGCAGTGTCAGCAACAACGATGAGACTGCCTATAGGGAGGAGATCCAGCACCTGGCCACATGGTGCACCGAAAATAACCTGCTCCTCAACACCACCAAAACGAAGGAGCTCATCGTGGACTTCAGGAAGGAGTCAAGAGGCACACACGACACCATCCACATCAATGGAATGGCTGTTGAACGTGTCTCCAGTTTCAAGTTCCTGGGGATCCACATCTCGGCGGACATGTCGTGGACAACCAACACCTCCAGCCTGGTCAAGAAGGCTCACCAGCGCCTCTTCTTCCTGAGGACACTGAGGAAGAATCAGCTCTCCTCGGCCATCCTGGTGAACTTCTATCGCTGCGCAATAGAAAGCATCCTGACCAACTGTGTGGCAGTGTGGTATGGGAGCTGCTCTGTTGCGGAGCGCAAGGCACTGCAGCGGGTGGTGAAAACTGCCCAGCGCATCACAGGGACTCCACTACCTGCCATTAGGGATGAAACGGTATGAAAATTTAACATCACGATTATAGTGACCCAAATTATCACGGTTATCAATATTATCACGGTTTTGTTCAAACGAGATGAAAGTATTCAAAAAGAACAGATTCACACACTTAAAAAATTTCAACAAGTTTTATATTTGAAATTCAACAAACAACAAATAACTAAAGCAGCTCTATGCACTTTTTTTAAGATAGATTCTGTGGGATTTCCTTCCATAATGGCCGTCGTCAATAGCAACGCATAATGCATAAATAATAATAATTTGTCGTAAATATAATCTCTAATATTATCTCTGTAAATATATTCTCAAGCAATATTCTCATCAGTGTTCAGCAATGATGCATTTAAATCTAGCATGTTTTGTGTTAGAGCCCAAACAGTATCGTAGTGAAATAATGCATATCCATATTTCCATATGATTTGACATTTATTTTATTAAATATCAAAATGTGTGCATCATACCTGACACCTAAATGATCACTTTACAGTCAGTTTTATGACTGTCATTCTCTTCAATATGCTATTGAAGTCAGAAACGTGTATAACGTTACCAATGTTGTGTGTAACTTTAGAGACGGTCCCTAAATTCGCCAGCGTTATGCCAGTCATATCAGATGCGCTGATGTGGTTCTGCTGTGTTTTAAAACTATTTTCGCTGCTGAAATAGAACAAAAACAGTCCAACACAGTATGATGAGTGAATCTCCTGCGTACATCGCACGTTTATCTCTGCTTTGAGTGCAGATTTCAGCGAGTGAGCGCGGCGCGCGCTCTGAACGCCTCTGATTATGAGACATTGCATTCATAAACTCAATATAAACACGTGTGAGTGGTTATAATGCGCAACGCGATTATAACAGACGGCTTTTGAGAAGACTAAGTTCAACAGCCAGAGTGACTAGTGTGCAGCCGAAATAACGTTATACCCGCAAATGGCGGTTGTTAATGTCAAACCCTGAATATTATCCCTTAAATGTCACCCTAGTCTTGTCTGAACTTGTTCGTTCGCTTCACGTTATAATTTCCCAGACGTAGTTTTGGTATTGAGGTCAAAGTCCACTTGCCTTGCGTTCGTAGTTTTGAAGTGTTCCCCCTATTACAGCGACTTTATTCTGGCATGTTCTGCAGACAAGGTGACCATCTTAGATTAAGTTTCCCTCAGGACTTTTGTAAAAGCCAAAATATGACCACACCTCAGATTAGGTCCTTTTAGAGGCTGAACAATCTCCAGAGTGCTGTCACTGCCTTCTTCCATTTCTTCTCATTCAAAAACAGCGGTGCGCTGCGTCACACTGACGCTGACTGGACAAGATTTACCGCAAGTTTTCACAATCGTGATAATCACACACGGTTTTAATGATAATTAAATTTTATACGATATTACTAACCGTCACAAAATGTTATCGTGGTTTATCGTGAAACCGGTAATCGTTTCATCCCTACCTGCCATCGAGCACATCCAGAAGAAACGCTGCCTGCATCAAGCTCCAGCATCCTCAAGGACTCCTCTCACCCAGCCCACAGACTGTTTTCTCTCCTGCCCTCCGGCAGGCGTTTCAGGATCCACCGGACCAGGACCAGCAGACTAAAGAACAGTTTTTTCCCCAGAGCTGTCTCTTTACTGAACTCAAACCCCCGCTGATCCACTTCCCTCATATACTGCTAACTCTCCTACCTCACATCTGCCTTCACTTTGTTATTCCAAGGCAAGGCAAGGCAAGGCAAGGCAAGGCAAGGCAAGGCAAGTTTATTTGTATAGCACATTTCATACACAGTGGCAATTCAAAGTGCTTTACACAGAAATGAAATAAAAATATTACAGTTATAATAGGAATTAAAAGAAATAAAAAATAAAGAAAATATTGAAAGATAAAAATAAAGAGTATAATTAAAAATAAAAATAAAAACAGGGTTAAATTTAAGCATATAAATTAAAATGCAAGCAGTTCGGACAAAGCACGTACAGTGGCACAGTGCTCATTCAGTAAATGCACAGCTGAACAAATGTGTTTTGAGTCTGGATTTGAAAGTGGCTACTGTTGGAGCACATCTGATCTGTTCAGGAAGCTGGTTCCAGCTACGGCTGGCATAATAGCTAAAAGCAGACTCTCCTGGCTTTGAGTGAACCCTTGGTATTTCTAATTGACTTGATCCTGATGATCTGAGTGATCTGTTGGGTTTGTATTTAATCAGCATATCTGCAATGTATTGAGGTCCTAGGTCATTGAGTGATTTATATACAAGTAATAGCACTTTAAAATCGATCCTAAATGTAACTGGAAGCCAGTGTAAAGATCTGAGGACTGGTGTGATATGGTCATATTTTCTGGTTCGGCTCAGGATCCTGGCAGCAGCGTTCTGTATGAGCTGCAGCTTTCTAATGGTCTTTTTGGGAAGGCCGGTGAGAAGACCATTACAATAGTCCACCCTGCTGGTAATAAAAGCATGAACGAGTTTCTCTAAGTCTTGCCTGGAAACAAAGCATCTAATTCTTGATATGTTTTTGAGATGATAGTAAGCGGATTTAGTTATTGCTTTGACATGACTATTGAAACTCAGGTCTGACTCCAAAATCACACCAAGATTCCTGACTTGATTTTTTGATTTCAGGCCTTTAGCCTCAAGATATGCGTTCACCTTGAGAATTTCATCTTTGTTTCCAAATGTAGTAATTTCAGTTTTGTCTTTGTTTAACTGTTTTGGCACATCCAACTGTTAACTTCATTAATGCATTTACACAGAGAGTCAATGGGGCTGTAGCAGTGTTGCCACAGTTACTTTGAAAAAGTAACTTAGTTACTTTACAGATTACTTGATTTTAAAAGTAACTAAGTTACTTTACAGATTACTTGATTTTAAAAGTAACTAAGTTAGATTACAAGTTACTTTATTAGTTACATTCATCAGTTGCCAACAACACCTCTGCAGCCTCAACATAAAAATGACAACCGTTTTTGCCAACACTAAACATAAAACACTAAACATAAAACCCTAAACATGTTAATGAAAAGGTACAAATTACTTTGTGTTCTTATTAAGTACAATTATGAAAAACATTTTTAATTTATATATGAATGTAAATAATGATATGGGCCTACACAAATAATATAAAATTACAAGATTTATATTTTATTGTAAACATAATGTGCAGCTCTGTAAAGGGACAACAAATATTTGATCGATCCGTGAGAACAATATATTTTTTAATAATCTTTAAGTGCACAAAACTATGAAAATATATGAAACGCTTCAAAACAGAGCGGCAACAAAGCGCTTATGCGCATCCCGGGTGCAGAATGATGCGCTTAAAGCAACATGGAATCAGAGTGTGCAGTGCAGCGCGAGTGCACATTGAAAAGTTCACGGCATAAAGAGAAGATGAGCGTCGAGCCCACAAATCCTAGTCTACTATGTAGCCTATATCGGTCCAAACATTCACTGATTATTTGTTTCTTCACAGTTTTTAATTCTGGTTATTGTGCGTGCGATGCTAATTAATAGTCCTTGTGTTGTCACCTGAGTAGCGAGCACAACATCTTTCAGAAACCGCTAGATAAACTCCTGGAAGATAAATTATTTTATCAACATATCAAGTATTATAACGGGAATATATCATATGGAGTGAGCTTTACCGTGCTGCTGACTGGAACCGAACGCGACGCGCAGTTTTGCTGAACGGAGAATGATTGACAGCTACAGCGGAGGAAAGACATTCAGCTATGGAATGGCTTTAGATGACTTTGTAGGCTACTAGCAAATAATAATATTCTAATAATGATTGCTGAAGGATAATGTGACAATATATATTTCTGATGATTATTTAATTATCACGACATGCCTAATCTGAGCAAGTGACTGCCTGTCTTGAGTTTTGTCGAAAGACGGAGGCGGCCGCCTCGTAGTTCTCTATGCAGGAAAACCCTGCTGAGACTAAACAAGAAAGCAAAAATATATATTTTTACTAAGGAAAATGACAAAAAAAGTAACTCACAGGGACTTGGATAAGTTACTTTAATCTGATTACTGGTTTGGAAATAGTAACGCGTTAGATTACTCGTTACTGGAAAAAGTGGTCAAATTAGAGTAACGCGTTACTAAGTAACGCGTTACTGGCATCACTGGGCTGTAGTCATTAGGTGATAGGGCTAAGTAGATCTGGGTGTCGTCAGCATAGCTGTGGTAAGCCATTTTGTTATTTTTCATTATTTGGCTGAGTGGCAGCATGTACAGGTTGAATAGGAGTGGTGCAAGAATTGACCCTTGTGGGACTCCGCATGTCATGGATGTCCACTCAGACTTATGGTCACCTATACTCACATAATAACCTCTCCCTTCTAAGTATGACCTGAACCATTTGAGGACCATTCCAGAAAGCCCAACCCAATTTTCTAGCCTGTCAAGAAGTATTTTGTGGTCAACAGTGTCGAATGCAGCACTGAGGTCCAGTAGTACCAGAATTGATGTTTTGCCTGTATCTGTATTGAGGCGAATATCATTTATAATCTTTATGAGCGCTGTCTCTGTGCTGTGATGCGGTCGGAAACCAGATTGAAAATTGTCAAAGTATCCGTTTGAGTTCAAGAATTTGTTCAGCTGACTGAAAACAACTTTTTCAATGATCTTGCCTATGAAGGGGAGATTTGAGATTGGTCTGTAGTTGCTCAGTATGGAGTTATCCAGATTTCTCTTTTTCAGGAGAGGCTTTACTACTTTTTTACTACGGTTTTAAGGGAGTTTGGAAAAGTCCCAGAAAGAAGTGAGGCGTTTACCACTTCGAGAAGATCTGCTTCTAAACAGTTAATCACACTTTTGAAAAAAGAAGTGGGGAGTGTGTCAAGGGCGCAGGTTGATGTTTTAAGGTGCTGTACTGTTTCTTCTAAAATTTTACCATCAATTGCTTCGAAATCAGTCATAGTAACTTTCTGAGGCTGTGGTCTGATCTGATTCACCCCAGAGAAACTCAAGGATGTGCTGATCGCATTTCTGATATTAATGATTTTCTCGGAGAAGAAGGAAGCAAACTCACTACTATTCCAGGGAAAGCAAGAATTGACAAAATGTAAAAAGTGTACCTTGAATGCAATGTAAGTCGCTTTGGATAAAAGCGTCTGCCAAATGCATAAATGTAAATGTAAATGTTATTTGCACTGCCGACTCTAACCCTAACCCACCCACCCTAACCCTAACCCTAACCCTAACCCTAACCCTAACCCACCCACCCTAACCCTAACCCTAACCCTAACCCACCTACCCTAACCCTAACCCTAACCCACCCACCCTAACCCTAACCCTAACCCTAACCCTAACCCATTTACAGTACCTACTGTTTACATTTGCATTTTGCACCGTACTTCTAACTGTAATATGCAAACACTTTCCACTGCACTTTTACACTTTTTTTCGGATAGCTTCTGTCCATAATTTATTGCACTACCTTAATCCACTGCCATATTCCTCATTTTAGCCTAACATATCATTGTATACCTCTATCTGTAAAATTCTGTTTATAGTAATAGCCATCTGTATATTATATTATATTCATAGTACATATCCACCTGTAAATTCTGTTTATAGCAATAACCATCTCTCTATTTATAAATATATTTATATATATTCAGTACATATCCATGTCCTGCACTTATGCAAACGTTGTATATCCTGCACTTGCTGCTATTGCACTTCTGGTTAGACCTAAACTGCATTTCGTTGCCTTGTACTTGTACTTGTGTAATGACAATAAAGTTGAATCTAATCTAATCTAATCTAATCTAATCTAATCTAATCTAATCTAATCTAATAAAGTGTCAAAATTGTGGCAAATCAGGGCACCTGGCTAAATTCTGTAAACGAAACAAAGTAAAAAGAAATAAAGAAATAAAGAAGAGATTTACACTCTTTCTTATCTGTCCCCTCCCCTCCTGCGCTCTGTTCTCAGAGCAGAGCTGCAGATAGTCACTGACACAGACTGAGAATCAGACTGAGGGAATTTAAACAGAGGTGCACAGATTGAAAATAATGAAATAGTAAAAATAAGTTCAATAAATTGAGGTCTTAAGGAATTCCTTTTTAAAAGGAAAGATCTATGATAATTTAAAAATAAACTATGGTTAAAAGAATAACGACATAACTATTCAATTCAATTCAAATTTATTTGTATAGCGCTTTTCACAATACACATTGTTTCAACTATAAATTGTGAATGGCAGTAACTATATAATTAGAGACATAGAGGGTTTAAATGATAAAATTGTATAATACATTTTCCTGTTCATTTTCCCCACCCACAGCTCCAACACCATCATCAAGTTTGCTGACGATACGACGGTGGTAGGTCTCATCACTGACAATGATGAAACGGCCTACAGAGAGGAGGTGCACACTCTGACACGGTGGTGTCAGGAGCACAACCTCTCCCTCAACGTCAGCAAGACCAAGGAGCTGGTGGTCGACTTCAGGAGGAATGAGAGAGAACACCGCCCCATCACCATCGATGGAGCACCGGTGGAGAGAGTCAGCAGCTTCAAGTTCCTCGGTGTCCACATCACAGAGGAACTCTCATGGTCCGTCCACACCGAGGCCGTTGTGAAGAAGGCTCATCAGCGCCTTTTCTTCCTGCGACGGCTGAGGAGGTTTGGAATGAGCCGCCACATCCTCACACGGTTCTACACCTGCACCATAGAGAGCCTGCTGACTGGCTGCATCACCACCTGGTACGGCAACAGTACCGCCCGCAGCCGCAAAGCCCTGCAAAGGGTAGTGCGCACGGCCAGCTGCATCATCGGAGGTGAGCTTCCCTCCCTCCAGGACATTTATGTCAGGCGGTGTGTGAAGAGAGCTCAGAGGATCATCAGAGACTCTAGCCACCCGAACCATGGGCTGCTCTCACTGATGCCATCAGGCAGACGGTACCGCAGCATCAGATCACGCACCAGCCGACTCCAGAACAGCTTCTTCCCACAAACAATCAGACTCCTTAACTCTTGACCCATCAGGATCATAACACACACTGGACAGAATATCACTCAGCACAACCCACTGTAGATAAACACACATTATATACACATTTATTTATCATACAGCATCTATTGCACTTTGGATTTCAATTTTTCAATCTGTGAATAATATTTTATACTGTACATTGTATATTATTATTACTATTATAGCGTAATGTATATTGTTTAGTGTATGTTTAGTGTATATTGTTTAAAGTATATGTATATTGTAAGTATGTGTATATTGTTTAAAGCTGTGAGAACTACACTCACATTGTGTAAATTATTTATTGTTTATTGTAGAGTTTACTGTGCTGTGAGTAATTGTGGGCGCATCAGTGTAATCTGATGCTGCTTTAAATGTTGTACATGTCATGTCATGACTACCATGTTGCTCGGAATTGCACCAAGAATTTCACCTGCTGTTGCACTTGTGCATATGTAGAGTGACAAATAAAGTGATTTGATTTGATTTGATTTTGTTCCTCTGACTCGTGAAAAGTTCTGATAAAGTCTATTTGACTGGATGTTGGTAAAAACACTGTAGGAGAATTGGTGTTAAAAGCTAAAAACCCTAGAAGCTGATGTTTTGTTTTCAAAAGATAAGCTCATGCTGTAATAAAACAATTCGCTTATCTGAATCTGGCCCACCATTTAATTTCTGGTGCTGTGGCTAAAACTGGAGTAATTCAGACTCAATTTGGATGTTTGAAGTTTAAATTTATTGTATGGGCAAAAGACAAATATAAAATTATGATCATTTGAAAACGTAATTTGGCAAAAATGGCAAAGGATAGAGTTAAAAGGATAATGTCTGTTGTTTATTGGAAGATAAATGTAATCTCTAGCAAAGTCTTATGCTGTCCTAGAGTGACAAGTTAAAAGTTTATGAAAATGCAGTACCAGTCCTGAATGCATAGAAGTCTCTCTCTCTTTCGAAACCAGCTCAAGGCTGATATCTGAGCCTGTGCCACAGATGATAGAAGAGATTGATGAGTAAAAGCACAGGGCATCACTTGAAAATGATAAGACATGTTTTAGGTAAAACATAGTGTTTAAAAAGGTATAAGATGTTTTTACACACAGACCTTAAATGAGAATGAATTTAACATTAAATTTAAAGTCTTAGAGGACTGTTGAAAAGGTTATGAGAGAGAGAGAGAGAGAGAGAGAGAGAGAGAGAGAGAGAGAGAGAGAGAGAGAGAGAGAGAGAGAGAGAGAGAGAGAGAGAGAGAGAGAGAGAGAGAGAGAGAGAGAGAGAGAGAGAGAGAGAGAGAGAGAGAGAGAGAGAGAGAGAGAGAGAGAGAGAGAGAGAGAGAGAGAGAGAGAGAGAGAGAGAGAGAGAGAGAGAGAGAGAGAGAGACTGCTTGTGGAAGCAGGGATGGTGCAATTTGTTATCGCCCTGCTAAAGCTGAAACAAAACAAAGAAATTATATCAGAACCAAAACAACCAGCTGACTTTTGTAGAGAAAAATTAATAATGAGCAGACGTAAGAGCTGAGTTTAAATAATAATTTGAGTAAACACGAAGAGCAAAATTTGTGAAAGAGCAATTCATGTTTAATGTGTGTGTGGGTGTGAATGCTCTCTATGTTTTGTATGTGTTTGTTCCTAGAACTGTTCTGTCCTGATTGGGTGTCATTAACCTCTGGAATGAGTGTTTGACCATTACAAATGGGTTAAGGTAAATGACAACCTTTAGAGAAACTGATAATTTTGAAGGAATCTGGTGAAAAGATGATCCAGAACACGGGACGAGCTTTAAATGGATTGTTATCCGCTCTGTCTGTTATGACGACTTTTGTCATTTATGATGTTGATTTGAATTACTCTCTGGATTAGTTAAAATGGAATTGTAAAGTTTTGCCATCCATCATGGGTTAAAACCCTTGTCTAAATTCAACTGAGGGCCTAAATTTAAATAATGTCAATTGATTAAAAATGGTAGACATAAATGTTATAGACTTGACGGCAGAGACAAAGTGACACATTGGCTGAAGTCACTATCTAAATTATCCAGAGACTCCCTCAAAGTTCTGAAAGGCCGGAGGGCGACCAAAGAGATAACTTCTAAAAAGGAAAAGTTTTATTTTTACTTTATTTAAATTTTTCATGATATTTTGATTTATATAGAGAACCACAATTAATGTTAAAAAAGCAAGTGACTTCAAGTCTTTCTGTGTGACTGGGATTGAGATAAGAGGAATATAATATTTTGGTTTCTGTAGAGCAGTAGAGATAAGAAACAATAATGATCATATTGTGTGGCATCTGCAGATTGATAGAGGAATAATGTGACAAGTTAAAACGAGAGAAATAGCCCCAAAAGATAGATTTTTGTGAAAAATTTTCGGAAAGAATTTATGAACACCTGTAAAGTTAAATGGAATTAATATAGATCTGAATGAACAAATAATTTTAAAACGGCTTTAAAGAAATTGATGATGACTTATAGTCCAAATTTAAAGTAATATGGAAGATTATGAAAGTTTGTTCTTGGTAAAGTTATGACACTTTTGGGTGTAAGTGGCAAGATAAGGCTAGTGAGGATTTGATGAAGTATCACTGCCAAATGACGTGAATTAAGAGGTTTAATATTTTGGTCATTTGGAGCTTACACGTGAAGAGTTTTAATGGACAAGACATTGAGAATAAAAGAACATTTAAAAAAGGGTACTTTAAAGAAAACCCTGATGAATTATTTTGAATGTTTTACTAATAATATGGTGAATTTGATTAACAATGGGGTATTAAGTATGATTAAGCATAATGTCAACAAGATAAAGAGGAGTGAACAAGCTGATTGAATACGAATTGATAATTAAGTCATTTTGATGAAAAGGTTTTAACATTAACTATTTTTTTTATGGTTATGTTCATTTATGGTTATAAATTATGTGGGCTATGATGATGAGTGAAAAGTTTGGTTTGATGGAAATAGCAAGTTTAACAAGAAGGTTCTTGAGTATGTGAAAATAAGATGGATTGAGGTGGATCAGATGAATGTTCTAGTTTGGTTCTATGTTTGAAGAAGGAAGATATAGGATGTGAGGTAATTAAGATGGTACACAGATGTAGACTGTAAACAGAAGGATGTTTTATGTAGAGACTGAATGCAATTGGATGGACTATTCTGGTTTATTTTTATTTATTTACTTTTTTTTATTATTTCAGGACACTATTGAGTTTTGTACCTGAAAAAGGTCTGTTTTGAGAAAAAAAAAAAGTAATTACAATCCCTATTTTTGATTGATATAACTTGGTGGTAATGATGACATGGGATGTTAATTTAGTATATCATCGTGAGGATGAATAGGTGCTTGTTGGTGATCAGTCAAGCCAATGCCATCCATCCATCCATCTTCTTCCGCTTATCCGGGGCCGGGTCGCGGGGGCAGCAGTCTAAGCCGAGATGCCCAGACTTCCCTCTCCCTAGACACTTCCTCTAGCTCTTCCGGGGGGACACCGAGGCGTTCCAAGGCCAGCCGGGAGACATAGTCCCTCCAGCGTGTCCTCGGTCTTCCCCGGGGCCTCCTCCCGGTTGGACATGCCCGAAACACCTTCCCGGGAAGGCGTTCAGGAGGCATCCGGAACAGATGCCCGAGCCACCTCAGCTGTCCCCTCTCGATGTGGAGGAGCAGCGGCTCTACTCCGAGTTCCTCCCAAGTGACTGAGCTCCTCACCCTATCTCTAAGGGAGCGCCCAGCCACCCTGCGGAGAAAGCTCATTTCGGCCGCCTGTATCCGGGATCTTGTCCTTTCGGTCATGACCCAAAGCTCATGACCATAGGTGAGAGTAGGAACGTAGATTGACCGGTAAATCGAGAGCTTCGCCTTACGGCTTAGCTCTTTCTTCACCACGACAGACCGGTACATCGACCGCATTACTGCAGAAGCTGCACCGATCCGTCTGTCAATCTCCCGTTCCATCCTCCCCTCACTCGTGAACAAGACCCCTAGATACTTAAACTCCTCCACTTGGGGCAGGAACTCTCCACCAACCTGGAGTGGGCAAGCCACCCTTTTCCGACTGAGGACCATGGCCTCGGATTTGGAGGTGCTGATCCCCATCCCAGCCGCTTCACACTCGGCTGCAAACCGTCCCAATGCATGCTGAAGGTCCTGGTTAGAAGGGGCCAACACGACAACGTCATCCGCAAAGAGCAGAGACGAAACCGTGTGGTCCCCAAACCTGACACCCTCCGGCCCTTGGCTGCGCCTAGAAATTCTGTCCATAAAAATTATGAACAGAACCGGCGACAAAGGGCAGCCCTGCCGGAGTCCAACATGCACCGGGAACAAGTCTGACTTACTGCCGGCAATGCGGACCAAACTCCTGCTTCGGTCATACAGGGACCGGACAGCCCTCAGCAAAGGACCCCGGACCCCATATTCCCCCAGCACCCTCCACAGGATGCCGCGAGGGACACAGTCGAATGCCTTCTCCAAATCCACAAAACAAATGTGGACTGGTTGGGCAAACTCCCATGAACCCTCCAGCACCCTGTAGAGGGTATAGAGCTGGTCCAGTGTTCCGCGACCAGGACGAAAACCACACTGTTCCTCCTGAATCCGAGGTTCCACTATCGGCCGGATTCTCCTCTCCAGTACCCTGGCATAGACTTTCCCGGGGAGGCTGAGAAGTGTGATCCCCCTATAGTTGGAACACACCCTCCGGTCCCCCTTCTTAAAAAGAGGGACCACCACCCCGGTCTGCCATCCCAGAGGCACTGTCCCCGACCGCCACGCGATGCTGCAGAGGCGTGTCAGCCAAGACAGCCCCACAACATCCAGAGACTTGAGGTACTCAGGGCGGATCTCATCCACCCCCGGTGCCTTGCCACCGAGGAGTTTCTTGACCACCTCGGTGACTTCAGCCCGGGTGATGGACGAGTCCTCCTCTGAGCCCCCAGCCTCTGCTTCCTCAATGGAAGACGTGACGGCGGGATTGAGGAGATCCTCGAAGTATTCCTTCCACCGTCCGACAACATCCCCAGTCGAGGTCAACAGCCGCCCATCGCCACTGTAAACAGCGTTGGTAGGGCACTGCTTCCCCCTCCTGAGGCGCCGGACGGTTTGCCAGAATCTCTTCGAGGCCAGCCGATAGTCTTTTTCCATGGCCTCACCGAACTCCTCCCAGGCCCGAGTTTTTGCCTCCACGACCACCCGGGCTGCAGTCCGTTTAGCCTGTCGGTACCTGTCAGCTGCCTCAGGAGTCCCACAAGCCAGCCAGGCCCGATAGGACTCCTTCTTCAGCTTGACGGCATCCCTTACTTCCGGTGTCCACCACCGGGTTCGGGGATTGCCGCCTCGACAGGCACCGGAGACCTTGCGTCCACAGCTCAGAGCAGCCGCTTTGACAATGGAGGTGGAGAACATGGTCCACTCGGACTCAATATCTCCAGCCTCCCTCGGGATCCGGTCGAAGCTCTGCCGGAGGCAGGAGTTGAAGATCTCTCTGACAGGAGACTCGGCCAAACGTTCCCAGCAGACCCTCACAGTACGTTTGGGTCTACCGAGTCTATCCAGCTTCCTCCCCCGCCATCGGATCCAACTCACCACCAGGTGGTGATCAGTTGACAGCTCCGCCCCTCTCTTCACCCGAGTGTCCAAGACATACGGCCGCAGATCAGATGAAACGACCACAAAGTCGATCATTGACCTACGACCTAGGGTGTCCTGGTGCCATGTGCACTGATGGACACCCTTATGCTTGAACATGGTGTTCGTTATGGACAAACTGTAACTAGCACAGAAGTCCAATAACTGAACACCACTCGGGTTCAGATCAGGGGGGCCGTTCCTCCCAATCACGCCCCTCCAGGTTTCACTGTCATTGCCCACGTGGGCGTTGAAGTCCCCCAGTAGAACGACGGAGTCCCCAGTCGGAGCACTTTCCAGCACCCCTCCCAGGGACACCAAGAAGGCCGGGTACTCCGCACTGCCGTTCGGCCCATAGGCACAAACGACAGTGAGAGACCTATCCCCGAGCCGAAGCCGCAGGGAAACGACCCTCTCGTTCACCGGGGTAAACTCCAACACATGGCAGCAGAGCTGGGGGGCTATAAGCAAACCCACACCAGCCCGCCGCCTCTCACCATGGGCAACTCCAGAGTGGTAAAGAGTCCATCCCCTCTCGAGGAGTGTGGTTCCAGAGCCCAAGCCATGCGTGGAGGTGATTCCGACTATCTCTAGTCGGAACCTCTCAACCTCACGCACAAGCTCAGGCTCTTTCCCCACCAGCGAGGTGACATTCCATGTCCCAAGAGCCAGTTTCCGTGTCCAGGGATCGGGTCGTCTAGGCCCCCGCCCCCGACTGCTGCCCGATTCGCTTTGCACCGGCCCCTTACGGTCCCTCCCGTGAGTGGTGGGCCCACGGGAAGGTGTCCCCACGTCGCTCCTTCGGGCTGAGCCCGGCCGGACCCCGTGGGGGAAGGCCCGGCCACCAGGCGCTCGCATACGAGCCCCAACCCCAGGCCTGGCTCCAGGGTGGGGCCCCGGCTGCGCCATACCGGGCGACGTCACGGTCCTCCTTCTTTTTGTCATCATAAGGGGTTTGTGAACTGCTCTTAGTCTGACCCGTCACCTAGGACCTGTTTGCCTTGGGAGACCCTACCAGGGGCATATAGCCCCGGACAACATAGCTCCTAGGGTCATTCGGGTACTCAAACCCCTCCACCACGTTAAGGTGGCAGTCCATGGAGGAGGTCAAGCCAATGATAAAGTCAAATTATCCCAATTAAATTCTTGAACGAAAAAGAGCTTTTCTGTTTTTCAAAATTATAATTTGACAAGTGGGGAATTGGAAATTAGGAAGCAGCCTAAATTGGTAGACCATAAATACCCCAACATTGGCCTCAGGAGAAACTTAAAGGGTGGGTTCTAAAATCAACTGCCTCTCCAATATCATTGTATATATATCTTAATTAAATTTATAATCAAAGACTTAGTCAATATTTATCTTTCTATATTATTATCATGAATTTAATGATCCTCTCCAGGTATGATTTTGTTTCTTCCTTTATATTTTCTAAAGTTTGTATTTGGTCTCTGAGTGGTGACTGAGGGTCCGTCCTAGACGTGTGTGATGTCTCACGAGAACACTCGTATCAGGAAAACTGTGTGATCAGGAACTATAATTAACCTGTCTCCATGTTTTTACTAATTTGAAAGCAGACTTGATGGCACTGGTGACTCTTGAATGCACTTTCCAAAAGGCTCCATAAAATATCGGATCCTTTTGAGGGTCAAATATCTTAACCGATGACCAATGAACATGAGGTGATTTCCCGATGATGGGTAAGATCCTCTTTTGGCCAGCGGAGGGCAACCTAAGCTAATGGGGGTCACCGCCATTGGGGCACCTCCAAGAAGTGGGGTGTTTTTATGTGAGTTGTGTATGAGAGGTGAGGCAGATGTCTGTGAGGCCAGCAACATCACTGTTGGGAGGGGAAGCTGTGTTTCGTAGGGGCCAAGGTCAAGACTGGACACGGCAGCTCCTGCCCTAATATTGGCCCCTCTATACCGCTCACCAAATACCGCATAAATTGAGAGCCAGGAAACACCCTGAAGAAAAGAGCTCTGATAAGATTGGCATTCAAGGGTCAGCTGAGACCATTCTGGTCATCCTTAACCTTGCAAATTTCAGTCATGTGTTCAGATTTTGGAGGCATCACACACCTCTAACTCGATGGGAATGCAGCAACAGTGATTGCTCATTTAGCCCGGCTTCCAGAGATTAAATATGGATTTGTCATTCATTTTATTTTATTTCATTCTATATCTCCTGTTACTGAAACCCTAAAGAATTGTATGAATACTATTGTACTATATTATCTGTTCCTCTCTCAATGAGAGAAAGCACGTTATCAGTATGTGGATCAGGAGTTTTGAGAAAAGACAACATCAACGCCCTGTTGTGAGTGAGAGGTGTGAGGGCCTCAACGTGGGGACTGGAATATTTAGAATCCAGCTTGTCCGCAATGAGGTGAAGAGACAAATGTGACCCGTCAGAGGAGCATGCGTCACCACTTGACCGTAGTGACCTCACTGGTAGACCAGACGGGCGGTATTGGACCGCCCAATTGGTCTAAAATGGGGGACTGAAGGGGCAGGTCAGATACATGTGCCTCTTCGTTCATACACATCTTTCAAGAATGATTTTATGATCAATATTAAAATAAGAATCAATGATAATCAAGTTATAATCATTTTCTATATTTGATAAATCAGTTCACCTATAACCTCTCTATATTTAATGAGTGATTTTGGATACAGGTCTACGTGACTTTCGGGGAGAAAAAATGTACCTCTTTTATATGCTTTTCTTACTAAATAGAATAAATTCACTTCTGTACTATATGTAGTATCAGCATGTTTTGGAGAAGTGCCTTGTTGATAGTTAGTTAAGATGTTCTCACCTTGAGGGAACTGTTATTCTCTGGAGCTTTTGTGTGTGCGTTGCATGATCGGTGCAGGCCCAATATTGAAGATGGACATTTTCTGCACACGACACCAGACCTGAAGACGTCTTTCTATGACCTCCTGGGTCATTGTGATCTAAAAATCTAGTCATGGGGTGACAACTAGTCTACCCATTTAGTGATATGCTCTGCTATCTATCCTTGTGTGGAAATTTACAGTGACTGGGCATTTTCTCTGCCAATCAGAATCATTCCACATGTCAGTAATGACGTGGCTAGACCTTGAAAACGAAGGGTTACACAGGTAACCTAGGTTCTGTGAATGAAGTCAACACGCCACAGTATGGGTCAGCCTCGGCTAAGGATGAGCTGTCAGGAGATGGTATATCAAATTAACCACGCCCCGCTTGTCAACACCTCCTATAAATACAGGTGTTAATCAGCCGGCCCTTTCTCTTTTTCCCGACTGGCTCAAAGCAGTCCCCGAGTGACCACGCTTCGTGGCGTGTTGACTTCATTCACAGAACCTAGGTTACCTGTGTAACCCTTTGTTCTATTTCATTTCAGTCAACACGCCACAGTATGGGTCAACTGTGTACCAGATAAGGTCATGAGGGGAAATCAAGCGGGGCAATAACCAAGAAACGATTAATGCAACAGAACCTTTTATTAGTTCTTCATATAACTTACAACAAAACCACCAGGTAATAATACCTTGACATAATTGAACATAAAGCAGTTTATTCCTGTTCTGCTGTTTGCAGAATAGTAGATGAAACTGTCTTTGCAAGGTCCAGACGATAGAATTTGGCAAATGTCAAAGAGGATGACCAACCTGCTGCTGCACACACTTCTTCCAGAGAGTGGGCTACCACTCTGGAAGAGTGGGCTACCACCCCTTTGGGAGGAGGCCTTCCTATGCTGTGGTAGGCAAGTTCTATCAGCCTGACAACCCATTTTGCGAGCCGCTGCTTGGACACTGCCTGGCCTCGCACTGAGTCCCCAAAACAGACAAACAGCTGATTAGTCTGTCTTATCTGTTGAGTGCAAGCAATGTATCTCTTCAGTGATCTAACTGGGCAGATTAGATGTAATCTGGCTGCTTCTGCTGAATCATGAGGAGGGGGATGAAAGGGTTCTAGTACCAATGGTCTGGAGACATAAGAACGAGGCAGAACTTTTGGCAGGAATGATGGGTTTGGAAGGAGTGAAATAGATGAATCTTCTTCCCCCAATCTCAAGCATATCGGGTGTACTGACAATGCATGCAATTCGCTTACCCTTCTAACTGATGCAATAGCCAAGAGAAAGGCTGTCTTCAACGTAAGAAGTTCTAACTCCAACTTGTCTAATGGCTCAAAGGGGTGTTCTGGCAGAGCTTTCAGGACAAGGCCCAAGTCCCATGAGGGAACTAACCGAGCTTGGGATGGACATAATCTACGAGCTCCTTTTAGAAAACATTTCACAAGAGGATGGACACCAACTGTGCTGCCTCCGTAGTCCATATGGCGATCTGATATAGCCGCTACATATCCCCTCAAGGTTGACTCCGTCAGACCTGTCTCCAACAGGGACTGGAGAAATGACAAAACTAACTCCACCTCGCATGAGACTGGGTCCATTCCCTTGGACTGACACCATTGAGAGGACCTTTCCCATCGTGCAGCGTACAGTCTCCTTGTAGATGGGGCTTTTGCCGCACGCAATGTCGTTAGAACCGCCTCTTCCAGCACTCTGGAAGACTCCCATCTAGTGGCCAGACGTGCAGGTTGTACTTCCCTGGATTCGGGTGCCAGAGTTTCCCCTGGGCCTGAGACAACATATTCTTCATGACTGGGAGACGCCATGGTGGTCCCCTCTGCAACGCTACCAAATCTGGCATCCATGACTGTTGGGGCCAATCTGGTGCCACCAGCAGGACTTTGGCCTTCAAGATCCTTACTTTGGCTAGGACTGCCGGCAGAAGAGGGAACGGAGGAAATGCGTACAGCAGCATTGGAGGCCACTTGTTTGCCAGAGCATCCACTCCCAGTGAACCCTTGGGGCCCACTATTGAATACCACAGGGGACAATGTGTGGTTTCCAGTGAGGCAAAGAGATCTACCTGAGCCATTCCGAACCGAGACCAGAGTTCCTGCACTAGTGCTGGATGTAGTCGCCATTCCCCTGGCCTGGGACCTCCCCTGGACAAAAGGTCGGCTGCCACATTGTCCTCTCCCGGGAAGTGTAAAGCCCTCAGGGACACCCCCTGAGCATCTGCCCATAACAGAAGGTCCCGAGCTCTCTTGTAAAGGGACAGTGAACGTAACCCGCCTTGGTGGTTTATGTATGACACTACTGTGGTATTGTCTGAGCGAACAATCACATGCTTCTCCTGAAGCTGAGGCAGAAAATGGATCAGGGCCAGAAATACTGCCTCCAGTTCCAGCAGATTTATCTGTGTTCCTCTCCAAGAGGCACCCCATTGTCCTCGTGCTGGATTGCCTCGCCAGACTGCACCCCAGCCCTTCAGTGACGCATCTGTTGTTATCACCTCCCTTGAACATAAAGGGCCCAGTGCGACACCTTCCTTTAGGCCTGGAGTCGAGAGCCACCATTGAACTGTTGGAAGACAATCCCTGTCTACTGGAATCAGTCGCTGTCCATTCTCGTATGGACTCACTTTGTATTTTGCTAACCACAGCTGCAGTGGGCGCATGTGAAGCAATCCCAATGGTACAACCTGACTGGCTGCTGCCAACAGGCCCAGCAGCCTCCGACCAAACTTCACTGTAACCTGCTCCTTCCAAAGGAGCTGGGATAGACATTCTTCCAACCCCAATTGCCTCTGGGGAGTCAGAGATGCTCTCATCGTTGTTGAATCCAAGGTCAACCCTAGGTATGTCACTGCCCTGGTGGGAGTGAGACAACTCTTCCCACTGTTCAGCTTCAGCCCCAAGTTCTGTAAATGGGTTAGGACCACCTTTGTGTTGTTCTTGGCCTGCTGTTCTGTAGGGGAACAAATTACCCAATCGTCCAGGTAATTTGCTATTCGGATGCCCTGACGACGAAGGGGGATGAGTGCCGCATCCATACATTTTGTAAAGGTGCGGGGGGCCAATGACAGACCGAAGGGGAGAACATTGTACTCGTATGCATTGCCCTGAAAATAGAACCTTAGGTACTTCCTGTGGCTCTTGTGAATTGGGATGTGAAAATAAGCATCCTGGAGGTCCACTGTTGTGAACCAGTCCCCTTGTCTGATGAAGGTTAAGAGAGTTGATATGTTGAGCATATGGAAAGGCAGTCGTTTTAAATGACGGTTGAATCCCTTGAGATTGAGGATGGGACGAAGACCCCCATCCTTTTTCGGAATCAGGAAATAGGTGGAATAAAACCCCTGCCCTATTGCTCCCAAGGGCAGGTGTGTTATCGCATCTTTTCCTAGAAGGACCGACACCTCTGCTGTGAGAGACTTGCACTGTTTTTCGTCTCCCAAAACAGTAGGGACAATCCCCTGAAATTTCGGCGGTTTTGATCTGAACTGGAGCCTGTACCCGAACTCCAAGGTGCTTAGCACCCATGGACATTGAGTGCATCAGCGCCAGTGGAGGAGCTGTTGACTGGTGAAGTGTGTGGCCGGAGGTTGGTAACCGTCAGCGACGATTCCTTCCCCCTGACATCCGTGTGATGGAAGTCTCTGCCTGTCTGCCTCTACAAAAGGACTGTCGTACTCCTTGGCCTGGTCCTACTAGAGCCCCTTGGCCAGCAGCTCTGCACTGACCTGGGTAGGCCTGGATAAACGATTCTGGGCGAGTCCAGCTACTGCTCCCCGCTGATGTCCGAGGCCCATGAATAACTGGTCGACGCACAGAGCGTGTCAACTCCCTTGTCCTACGAGACTGCTCCAAAGCTGCCTCTGAAGGAGCCCCAAACTCGGATCAGCATGTCAACCACCCGTAATGCTTCTGGAATGTCTTCACTCGCCAAGGTGGAGGACAAATCCTGCAGTATACCCTCCAAATAAACCAGCAGGAGGGAATTGGTGCATGCCAGTCTTGCAGACAAGGCAGAGGCATGATAGGTTTTCCTCAGCTGACTGTCAACTAACCGACAATGCTTGTTAGGGTGTGTAGCATCCCTGCCAGCCCTGGTGGTTGCTCCTGCAAACATAGCAAATGTGGGTCCAATCTGAGGGGCTGAAGCAAGCCCGTAAGCTGCCGCCCCAGCCAGGTTGCCCAGCTGTGTCTTAGGGAGGGCAGTGGAGCTTGGGGCCTTCCATGAAGAATGCAACTCCGTCACAAAGTCTGGAAGTATAGGTAACCCCTCTGTTTTTCGGCGCTGCAAGCCTCTATCAAACACAGAAGTTGATGTTGAGGCAGGCTGCGAAGTCAGGTTCGCCCGCTCTGCTGCTCTAGAAATCACAGCCTTATCCGACGGATCCAAAGGCACAGGATCTGAGGCATGAGAAGAATAATCTCCCATCTCTGAATCAGAGATGTCCTCCTGATCTGATGGCATAGAATTACCTTCCCTTGCAAACACTCCAGATGCTATCACGGATACCTCATCTGGGTGGCGACCTGGCTGATTTGGCAACAGTTCCCCAGGGCCTGGAGGCCCCACTGGCCACTGTTGCGCCTGCAACAAATTATTCAGAGTCTCTTGCATTCCTTGCATTTGCCTCTGAAGATGATCCACATCCCCTCCTAGATGTTTGCGTTTGCGAGATTGCTTACGCCTGACACCTTCCTCTTGAGGATCCTGCTCAGGCCGATGTTGCCCTTGTCCTGCAGGGATCTCTGCTGGAAAACCCATAGTGTCTTCCTCTTGCATGATGATAGGCAAGTGAAAAATAGTCCCGCTAGCTTTTGTCTTCACAGACAAAGAGGTTTCTCTGGCTGAAAAAGATCAACAAAAGATCACTTCCTGCTGTGTGTTTTCAAAACAGCGTACCTGAACTTGGTAGTTTCACCTTTTCAGGTGAAGAGGCCCCTTACAAAACAATCTGTGTTAACTAATAATACTCACCTTCTTTAAACAGGCCAAAAAGCAAAAATGAACGAGGTAGCTTTAGCCTTTTTGGGCTAAGAGGCTCCTTCACAAACAACACACGGCAAAGTGGTAACTTTCACCTTCACAGGCAAAGAGGCCCCAGTCAGCCAGCTATTCTTACCGGTTTAACCAACTCAATCGATAGCCAGGAGGCAAAAAAGAGAAAGGGCCGGCTGATTAACACCTGTATTTATAGGAGGTGTTGACAAGCGGGGCGTGGTTAATTTGATATACCATCTCCTGACAGCTCATCCTTAGCCGAGGCTGACCCATACTGTGGCGTGTTGACTGAAATGAAATAGAACAGTATAACTGTTCAAAAATTTTATGTACGTTAGACGGAGGCGGGGAGACTGTTAGAGGGAGTCTGGCCTGCGATTCCACAAACTCCTTGTGAGCTGGCTTCTGCTGATGAAACTGCAAACTATTCTTCAGTAAATTTCTTTAATTATTCTAACTCTTGACTCCTGGTCTTCATTCAACATATCTGGTCTCTCGGTCTAAAACTGTGTCCCCAAAATTACATAATGTCAAAATGGACAAAAATTCTAAATTACGACAGTGTATACTATTACATAAAAGTGGAAATTATTCAATTATTACATAATGTAAAAATGGACCAAAAATTCAAAATTACGACAGTGGATAATATTACATAAAAGTGGAAATTATTCAATTATTACATAAAGTCAAAATGGACAAAAATTCTAAATTACAACAGTGTATACTATTACATAAAAGTGGAAATGATTCAATTATTACATAAAGTCAAAATGGACAAAAAATCTAAATTACGACAGTGTATACTATTACATAAAAGTGGAAATTATTCAATTACATTAAGTCATTGTTGATTAAAAATTCAAAATTACAACAGTGTATACTATTACATAAAATTGGAAATTATTCAATTATTACAGAAAGTCAAAATGGACGAAAATTCAAATTTACGACAGTGTATACTATTACATAAAAGTGGAAATGATTCAATTACATTAAGTCATTGTTGATTAAAAATTCAAAATTACAACAGTGTATACTATTATATAAAATTGGAAATGATTCAATTATTAAAAAAAGTCACAATGGACGAAAATTCAAATTTATGACAGTGTATACTATTACATAAAATTGGAAATGATTCAATTATTACAGAGTCAAAATGGATGAAAATTCAAATTTACGACAGTGTATACTATTATATAAAAGTGGAAATTATTAAATTATTAAATGAAGTCAAAATGGACAAAAATTCAAATTATGACAGTGTATACTATTATATAAAAGTGGAAATTATTCAATTATTACAAAATGTCAAAATGGACAAAAATTCTAAATTACGACAGTGTATACTATTACATAAAAGTGGAAATGATTAAATTATTACATAATGTCAAAATGGACCAAAAATCAAAATTACGACAGTGGAAATTAACACATAAAAGTGGAAATGATTCAATTATTACATTGTCATTGTTGACAAAAATTCTAAATTACGACAGTGTATACTATTACATAAAAGTGAAAATTGTTCAATTATTACATAGTCATTATTGACAAAAATTCAAAATTACGACAGTGTATACTATTACATAAAAGTGGAAATGATTCAATTATTACAGAAAGTCAAAATGGACGAAAATTCTAATTTACGACAGTGTATACTATTACATAAAAGTGGAAATGATTCAATTATTACAGAAAGTCAAAATGGACGAAAATTCAAATTTACGACAGTGTATACTATTACATAAAAGTGGAAATGATTCAATTATTACAGAAAGTCAAAATGGACAAAAATTCAAAATTACAACAGTGTATACTATTACATAAAATTGGAAATGATTCAATTATTACAGAAAGTCAAAATGGAAGAAAATTCGGTTTCACTTTATTTTGATGGTCCCTTTAACACATTCTGTTGACTATAAATAACATTGCACCTACATGTCTACTAATTCTCATTAGAGTGTTAGTAGAGTATTAGTAGACTGGTAGGGTTAGGGTTAGAATAAGTTGACATGTACTTGCAAAGTTACTTATAGTCAGTAGAATGTCTGTTGGAGGACCATCACAATAAAGAGTTAGCAGACATTAAGCAGACAGTCTACTGATAATCTAATGAGAGTTAGTTGATATGTAGTTGCAAATTTACTTATCGTCAACATAATGTTCAAAAGGGACCATCAAAATAAAGTGTTACCGAAAATTCAAATTTACGACAGTGTATACTATTACATAAAAGTGGAAATGATTCAATTATTACATTAAGTCATTGTTGATTAAAAATTCAAAATTACAACAGTGTATACTATTACATAAAATTGGAAATGATTCAATTATTACAGAAAGTCAAAATGGACGAAAATTCAAATTTACGACAGTGTATACTATTACATAAAATTGGAAATGATTCAATTATTACAGAGTCAAAATGGATGAAAATTCAAATTTACGACAGTGTATACTATTATATAAAAGTGGAAATTATTAAATTATTAAATGAAGTCAAAATGGACAAAAATTCAAATTATGACAGTGTATACTATTATATAAAAGTGGAAATTATTCAATTATTACATAATGTCAAAATGGACAAAAATTCTAAATTACGACAGTGTATACTATTACATAAAAGTGGAAATGATTAAATTATTACATAATGTCAAAATGGACCAAAAATTCAAAATTACGACAGTGGATAATATTACATAAAAGTGGAAATGATTCAATTATTACATAAAGTCAAAATGGACAAAAATTCTAAATTACGACAGTGTATACTATTACATAAAAGTGGAAATTATTCAATTATTAAATAAAGTCATTATTGAATAAAAAATTCAAAATTACGACAGTGTATACTATTACATAAAAGTGGAAATGATTCAATTATTACAGAAAGTCAAAATTGACGAAAATTCTAAATTACAACAGTGTATACTATTACATAAAATTGGAAATGATTCAATTATTACAGAAAGTCAAAATGGATGAAAATTCAAATTTACGACAGTGTATACTATTACATAAAAGTGGAAATTATTCAATTACATTAAGTCATTGTTGATTAAAAATTCAAAATTACAACAGTGTATACTATTACATAAAATTGGAAATTATTCAATTATTACAGAAAGTCAAAATGGACGAAAATTCAAATTTACGACAGTGTATACTATTACATAAAAGTGGAAATGATTCAATTACATTAAGTCATTGTTGATTAAAAATTCAAAATTACAACAGTGTATACTATTATATAAAATTGGAAATGATTCAATTATTAAAAAAAGTCAAAATGGACGAAAATTCAAATTTATGACAGTGTATACTATTACATAAAATTGGAAATGATTCAATTATTACAGAGTCAAAATGGATGAAAATTCAAATTTACGACAGTGTATACTATTATATAAAAGTGGAAATTATTAAATTATTAAATGAAGTCAAAATGGACAAAAATTCAAATTATGACAGTGTATACTATTATATAAAAGTGGAAATTATTCAATTATTACAAAATGTCAAAATGGACAAAAATTCTAAATTACGACAGTGTATACTATTACATAAAAGTGGAAATGATTAAATTATTACATAATGTCAAAATGGACCAAAAATCAAAATTACGACAGTGGAAATTAACACATAAAAGTGGAAATGATTCAATTATTACATTGTCATTGTTGACAAAAATTCTAAATTACGACTGTGTATACTATTACATAAAAGTGAAAATTGTTCAATTATTACAGTCATTATTGACAAAAATTCTAAATTACGACAGTGTATACTATTGCACATTCAGTTATTACATAAAGTCAAAATGGACAAAAATTCTAAATTACGACAGTGTATACTATTACATAAAAGTGGAAATGATTCAGTTATTACATTAAGTATAAATGGACAAAAAAATCTAAATTACGACAGTGTATACTATTACATAAAAGTGGAAATTATTCAATTATTACATTTAGTCATTGTTGAAAAAAATTCTAAATTACGACAGTGGATACTATTACATAAAAGTGGAAAAATTGTTAAATTATTATATAAAGTCAAAATGGACAAAATTCAAAATTGCAACAGTGGATACTATTACATAAAAGTGGAAATGATTCAATTATTACATTAAGTCAAAATGAACGAAAATTAAAATTTACGACAGTGTATACTATTACATAGAAGTGGAAATGATTCAATTATTACATTAAGTCATTGTTGAAAAAATTCTAAATTACGACAGTGGATACTATTACATAAAAGTGGAAATTGTTAAATTATTATATAAAGTCAAAATGGACAAAATTCAAAATTGCGACAGTGGATACTATTACATAAAAGTGGAAATGATTCATTTATTACATAAAGTCAAAATGGACAAAAATTCTAAATTACGACAGTATATACTATTACACATTCAGTTATTACATAATGTCAAAATGGACAAATATTAAAAATTACAACAGTGTATACTATTACATAAAATTGGAAATGATTCAATTATTACATTAAGTCATTGTTGAAAAAATTTCTAAATTACGACAGTGGATACTATTACATAAAAGTGGAAATGATTCAATTATTACATAAAGTCAAAATGGACAAAAATTAAAAATTACAACAGTGTATACTATTACATAAAAGTGGAAATGATTCAATTATTACAGAAAATCATTGTTGACAAAAATCCTAAATTACGACAGTATATACTATTACATAAAAGTGGAAATGATTCAATTATTATATAAAGTCAAAATGGAAAAAAATCCTAAATTACGACAGTGTATACTATTTCATAAAATTGGAAATGATTCAATTATTCCATAAAGTCATTGTTGACAAAAATCCTAAATTACGACAGTGTATACTTTTACATAAAAGTGGAAATTATTCAATTATTATTTAAAGTCAAAATGGACAAAATTCAAAATTACGACAGTGGATATCAAATCAAATCAAATCACTTTATTGTCACAGCCATGTACACAAGTGCAACAGCAGGTGAAATTCTTGGTGCAGTTCCGAGTAACATAGTAGTCACGACATGACATGTACAACATTTAAAGCAGCATCAGATTACACATCTGATGCGCCCACAATTACTCCCAGCACAGTAAACTCTACAATAAACAATAAATAATTTACACAATGTGAGTGTAGTTCTCACAGCTTTAAACAATATACACATACTTACAATATACATATACTTTAAACAATATACACTAAAACAATATACATTACGCAATGATAATAATAATAGTATACAATGTATAGTATAAAATATTATTCACAAATTGAAAATTGAAATTCAAAGTGCAATAGATGATGTATGATAAATAAATGTGTATATAATGTGTGTGTATCTACAGTGGGTTGTGCTGAGTGATATTCTGTCCAGTGTGTGTTATGATCCTGATGGATCAGGAGTTAAGGAGTCTAATTGCTTGTGGGAAGAAGCTGTTCTGGAGTCGGCTGGTGCGTGTTCTGATGCTGTGGTACCGTCAGCCTGATGGCAGCAGTGAGAGCAGCCGATGGCTCGGGTGGCTAGAGTCTCTGATGATCCTCTGAGGTCTCTTCACACACCGCCTGGCGTAAATGTCCTGGAGGGAGGGAAGCTCACCTCCGATGATGCAGCTGGCCGTGCGCACTACCCTTTGCAGGGCCTTGCGGCTGCGGGCGGTACTGTTGCCGTACCAGGTGGTGATGCAGCCAGTCAGCAGGCTCTCTATGGTGCTGCTGTAGAACCGTGTGAGGATGTGGCGGCTCATTCCAAACCTCCTCAGTCGTCGCAGGAAGAAAAGGCGCTGATGAGCCTTCTTCACAACGGCCTCGGAGTGGACGGACCATGAGAGTTCCTCTGTGATGTGGACACCGAGGAACTTGAAGCTGCTGACTCTCTCCACCGGAGCTCCATTGATGGTGATGGGGCGGTGTTCTCTCTCATTCCTCCTGAAGTCCACCACCAGCTCCTTGGTCTTGCTGACGTTGAGGGAGAGGTTGTGTTCCTGACACCACCGTGTCAGAGTGTGCACCTCCTCTCTGTAGGCCGTTTCATCATTGTCAGTGATGAGACCTACCACCGTTGTATCGTCAGCAAACTTGATGATGGTGTTGGACTTGTGGGTTGCCACACAGTCATGTGTGTACAAGGAGTACAGGAGTGGGCTGAGAACACAGCCCTGAGGGGCTCCAGTGTTGAGAGTCAGTGGTGAGGAGATGTTACTGCCCATTCTGACCACCTGGCGTCTGTTTGACAGGAAGTCCAGGATCCAGCTGCATAGCAAGCTGTTTAAGCCGAGAGCCCGGAGTTTTCTGTCAAGTATGGAGGGCACAATGGTGTTGAATGCTGAGCTGTAGTCTACAAACAGCATTCTCACATACGTGTTCCTCTTTTCCAGGTGGGAGAGAGCAGTGTGAATTGTTGATGAAATGGCATCATCAGTGGAGCGGTTTGTGCGGTATGCAAACTGCAGTGGGTCCAGTGAGGGGGGGGAGAACAGAGCAGATATGGTTTCTGACTAGTTTCTCAAAGCATTTGCTGATGATGGGGGTCAGAGCAACAGGACGCCAGTCATTTAAGCAGAGTGTTTTTGATTGCTTCGGTACAGGAATGATGGTGGACGTTTTAAAGCATGTGGGGACCACAGACAGGGAGAGGGACAGGTTAAAAATGTCCCTATTACATAAAAGTGGAAATGATTCAATTATTACATAAAGTCAAAATGGACAAAAATTACAAATTACGACAGTGTATACTATTACATAAAAGTGGAAATGATTCAATTATTACAGAAAATCATTGTTGACAAAAATCCTAAATTACGACAGTATATACTATTACATAAAAGTGGAAATTATTCAATTATTATATAAAGTCAAAATGGAAAAAAATCCTAAATTACGACAGTGTATACTATTTCATAAAATTGGAAATGATTCAATTATTCCATAAAGTCATTGTTGACAAAAATCCTAAATTACGACAGTGTATACTTTTACATAAAAGTGGAAATTATTCAATTATTACATAAAGTCATTGTTGACAAAAATCCTAAATTACGAAAGTGTATAATATTACATAAAAGTGGAAATTGTTCAATTATTATTTAAAGTCAAAATGGACAAAATTCAAAATTACGACAGTGGATACTATAACATAAAAGAGGAGATTATTCAATTATTACATTAAGTCAAAATGGATAAAAATTCTAAATTACGACAGTGTAAACTATTACACATTAAGTTATTACATAAAGTCAAAATGGAAAAAAATTCTAAATTACGACAGTTTATAATATTACATAAAAGTGGAAATGATTCAATTATTACAGAAAGTCAAAATGGATGAAAATTCAAATTTATGCCAGTGTATACTATTACATAAAATTGGAAATTATTCAATTATTAAAGAAAGTCAAAATGGACGAAAATTCAAATTTACGACAGTGTATACTATTACATAAAATTGGAAATGATTCAATTATTAGAGAGAGTCAAAATGGAAGAAAATTAAAATTTATGACAGTGTATACTATTATATAAAAGTGGAAATCATTCAATTATTACATAATGTCAAAGTGGACAAAAATTCTAAATTACGACAGTGTATACTATTACATAAAAGTGGAAATTATTCAATTATTACATAATGTCTAAATGGACCAAAAATCAAAATTACGACAGTGGAAATTATTACATAAAAGTGGAAATTATTCAATTATTACATTAAGTCAAAATGAACGAAAATTCAAATTTACGACAGTGGATACTATTACATACAAGTGGAAATGATTCAATTATTACATTAAGTCAAAATGAACGAAAATTCAAATTTACGACAGTGTATACTATTAGATAAAAGTGGAAATGATTCAATTATTACATTAAGTCATTGTTGAAAAAAATTCTAAATTACGACAGTGGATACTATTACATAAAAGTGGAAATTGTTAAATTATTATATAAAGTCAAAATGGACAAAATTCAAAATTGCGACAGTGGATACTATTACATGAACGTGGAAATAATTCAATTATTACATAAAGTCAAAATGGACAAATTCTAAATTACGACCGTTTATAATATTACATAAAAGTGGAAATGATTTAGTTATTACATAAAGTCAAAATGGACAAAAATTCTAAATTACAACAGAGTATATAAAAGTGGAAACGATTCAATTACATAAAGTCAAAATGGAAAAAAATTCTAAATTACGACAGTGTATACTATTACATAAAAATGGAAATGATTCAATTATTATATAAAGTCAAAATGGAAAAAAATCCTAAATTACGACAGTGTATACTATTTCATAAAATTGGAAATTATTCAATTATTCCATAAAGTCATTGTTGACAAAAATCCTAAATTACGACAGTGTATACTTTTACATAAAAGTGGAAATTATTCAATTATTATTTAAAGTCAAAATGGACAAAATTCAAAATTACGACAGTGGATACTATTACATAAAAGAGGAAATTATTCAATTATTACATTAAGTCATTGTTGAAAAAAAATTCTAAATTACGACAGTGTATACTTGTAACGAGGTTATCCACTGGAGGCAAGTTGAAGGACCCATGTACAGTTTTATTTCAAACAAAACATAAATCTTAACATAAATCAAAACAAGGACTTGGCATTAACCATAACGAAACTCACCGACAGCGAGTTACAACATTCAATACTTGACAAAGACACATGGCAAACATGAGGGCTTAAATACACACACAGACTAATGACAAGACAAGTGACACCTGTGAACAGTGATGAGACAATGAACCAATGACAGGACAAGACACAAGATCACATGAGGGCATGGGATTCACATGACACTGAAACATGATAAAACCAGGAAGTGCATGACAAGACTGTGAACAAGACACTAAAACAAAGCAAGAACATGATAAACTAAAACATGAACAAGGAACAATGAACATGAACCAACACCAAAACACCCTGTGACAATACTATTACACATTCAGTTATTACATAAAGTCAAAATGGACAAAAATCCTAAATTCCGACAGTGTATGCTATTACATAAAATTGGAAATTATTCAATTATTACATAAAGTCAAAATGGACAAAAATTCACAATTACAACAGTGTATACTATTACATAAAATTGGAAATGATTCAATTATTACAGAAAGTCAAAATGGACGAAAATTCAAATATACGACAGTGTATACTATTACATAAAAGTGGAAATGATTAAATTATTACATTGTCATTTTTGATTCAAAATTCAAAATTACAACAGTGTATACTATTACATAAAATTGGAAATGATTCAATTATTACAGAAAGCCAAAATGGACCAAAATTCGAATTTACGACAGTGTATACTATTACATAAAATTAGAAATTATTCAATTATTACAGAAAGTCAAAATGGACGAAAATTCTAATTTACGACAGTGTATACTATTACATAAATTTGGAAATGATTCAAAAAGTCAAAATGGACAAAAAAATCAAATTGCGACAGTGTATAATATTATGTAAAAGTGGAAATTATTCAATTATTACATAATGTCAAAATGGACAAAAAATCTAAATTTTGACAGTGTATACTATTACATAAATTTGGAAATTATTCAATTATTACATAATGTCAAAATGGACCAAAAATTCAAAATTACGACAGCGGAAATTATTACATAAAAATGGAAATTGTTCAATTATTATTTAAAGTCAAAATGGACAAAATTCAAAATTACGACAGTGGATAATTAAATTAAATTAAATTCAAATGTATTTGTATAGCGCTTTTCACAATACACATTGTTTCAAAGCAGCTTTACAGAAAGTGCATTTCATAAACGTACATTGAAAAATGTTAGAAAGTGAATGTTAAAGAAAAATGTTAGAAAAAGTTAATCAATCATGTATTAACATAGGCCATAACAACGCTGGCGTTGAGTCGTCTCTTCACAGGCGTCGAGTCGTCTCATCACAGGTGTTGGGGCATCTGAAGTCTCCATGAGAGGCTGAAATACAAACTGGAGCTGACGAACTAGTTACCTCTGGACTAGTGTCCCGAGATAACAACAGAAAAGCAGATGGGAAGTAATTAGCATAGCTGCTGTTCAGAATGCTTTTGATCCGATTTAACTGTAATATAAAAGGTAATTATAATGTGAATGCTTGGCTAAAGAGATGCGTCTTTAATCTAGTTTTAAACTGGGACTGCGAGTCTGAACCTCGCACAATATCAGGAAGACTATTCCAGAGTTTAGGAGCTAAATGTGAAAATGCCCTCCCTCCTTTAGTGGACTTAGATATCCTAGGAATGACCAGAAGCCTCGAGTTTAGTGATCTTAAAGAGCGCGATGGATTGTAGGGCGATAGAAGATCCGTTAAATATACTGGAGCTAAACCATTTAGGGCTTTATAGGTCAGTAGCAATACTTTGTAATTGATACGGAACTTAATAGGTAACCAGTGTAGAGATTATAAAATTGGTGTTATTTGATCATATTTTCTTGACCTAGTAAGAACTCTAGCAGCTGCGTTTTGGACTAACTGTAGCTTGTTTATTGAGGATGCAGGACAACCAGCTAATAAAGCATTACAGTAATCTAGTCTCGAGGTCATACATGCATGAACTAACTTTTCTGCATCAGAAATAGATAGCATGTTACGTAGCTTAGCAATGTTTCTAAGGTGGAAAAATGCCGTTCTTGTCACATATGAAATATGATTTTCGAAAGAGAAGTTGCGGTCTAATATAACACCCAGGTCTTTTACTGTAGTGGATAAAGTGACAGGACATCCTTCCAAGTTAAAGTTGTATTGTGAGAGGTTTTGTGGGCAGTTTTTTGAACCAATAAGTAATACCTCTGTTTTATCTGAATTTAATAGCAGAAAATTACACGTGATCCAGTATTTAATATCTTCAACACACGCTGTCAGTTTAGATAATTTAGCGTTTTCATCTGGTCGTGATGAAATATATAATTGAGTGTCATCAGCATAACAGTGGAAATTAATTCCATGTTTTCTTATAATATTACAAAGTGGCAGCATATATATTGAGAATAGCAGAGGGCCTAACACGGATCCTTGCGGCACCCCATAGTCTACTGACGTTATCTTTGATTTTTCCCCATTTAGACAGACAAAATGGTAGTGGTCTGATAAGTACGATCTAAACCAGTTTAATGCCTGTCCCTGAACACCAGTGTAATTTTGAAGTCGATCTAAGAGTATTTTATGATCTATAGTATCGAACGCAGCACTAAGATCGAGTAGAACTAGTATTGAGATACAGCCTTGGTCAGAAGCTAGAAGTAAATCATTTGTGATTTTAACGAGCACAGTTTCTGTGCTGTGATGCGGCCTGAATCCTGATTGAAATTTATCATAGATATCATTTTCTTGCAAGAAAGAGCACAATTGAGTGGACACAACTTTTTCTAGTATTTTAGACATGAATGGAAGATTTGAAATTGGTCTGTAATTTGCTAAGTTATTATGATCTAATTGTGGCTTCTTAATGAGAGGTTTTATGACTGCCAACTTGAATATTCTTGGAACATGACCTAAAGATAAAGACGAGTTAATAATATTGAGAAGAGGCTCTTCCACTACAGGTAACAACTCTTTCAGTAGTTTAGTGGGTATTGGATCTAATAAACATGTTGTTGGTTTAGATGCAATGATAAGTTTATTTAGCTCTTCCTGTCCTATAGTTGTAAAGCGGTGTAGTAGTTCTTGAGGGGCGATAATTGCGGTTGAATCATAAGACATCATTAAAGATTGTACATTTACAATTTTGTTCCTTATGCTTTCTATTTTCTCAGTGAAGAAATTCATAAAATCATTACTACTAAACTGTAACGGAATATTTTGCTCAGGCGATGTTTGTTTATTTGTTAGTCTAGCCACGGTGTTAAATAAAAACCTTGGGTTATTTTGATTATTTTCTATTATTTTGCGGAGATGCTCAGCCCTGGCTGCTTTTAGGGCCTTTTTATAACGTGACATACTATCTTTCCACGCGATTCTAAAGACCTCTAAATTAGTTTGTTTCCATTTACGCTCTAAGTTACGAGTTTCTCTCTTCGCCACTTATTTCTAAGTCTACAGTTGCTCACTTATCATATCCACTTATTTTTTTATATTTTTATATTTTAATTTTTATATTTTTATTTTTATCTTATTTCCTATTTTTATCTTTTACTTGATTTATTTATAATTCTACTTATGTTAATACTTTTTATTCTAATTTTATTCTATTTCTATTTTAATTTCTTGTAACTGTTATTTGCACTGTCCATGGAGCGGACCTGTTTACATTTCACTGCCAGTTGTATATTGTGTATATAACTGTGTATGTGACAAATAAAACTCTTGAATCTTGAATCTTGATAACATGTGTAGCACTGTTGTACCATGGTGCTTTAGTTTTCTCTCTAACCTTTTTTAATCTAATTGGTGCTACAATTTCTAATGTACTAGAGAAAATGGTGCTCATACTGCTAGTCATTTCCTCTAGTTCATCTGTTTGTTTGGGTTCACTTAGCAGCTGAGCCAGATCAGGTAAGCTATTTGAGAATCTATCTATAGTGGTTGGAAGGATTGTTCTGCCTGGTCGATAACGTGGCACAACATGACAGATTTCAGCAGTACGCAGTATGCAAGTTACCATGTAATGGTCAGTGACATAATCACTTTGCGGTATAATATCTATATAGGTTGGGTTGGTTCCATGTGATATAATTAAATCTAGTGTGTGATTAAGACGATGAGTGGGACCAGTGACGTTTTTCTTGACCCCAAAGGAATTTAATAGATCTGTAAACGCAGCCCCTAATGCATCATTTGTGTTATCTACGTGTATGTTAAAATCTCCAACAATTAATGCTTTATCGACGTTGACCAATAGATCTGAGAGAAAGTCTGCAAACTCTTTTAGGAAATCAGCATAGGGCCCTGGAGGTCTATATACAGTAGCCAAGGCTAGAGATAATACGGATTTCTTTCTTACATCTAAGAGCGTAACATTTAGCACTAGTACTTCAAACGAATTTAACCTGTGACCTGTTTTCTGAGTAACATTAAGAATATCTCTATAGATTGTTGCAACACCGCCGCCACGACCAATCAGACGGGGCTCATGCTTATAACAGTATCCTGGTGGAGTAAACTCATTTAGACCGAAATAATCATTTGGCTTAAGCCAGGTTTCAGTAAGGCACAGTACATCGAAACTATTATCTGTGACCATTTCATTTACAATAACCGCCTTAGGTGTGAGCGATCTAATGTTTAGATACTATAACATAAAAGTGTAAATGATTCAATTATTACATAAAGTCAAAATGGACAAAAATCCTAAATTACGACAGTGTATACTATTACATAAAAGTGGAAATGATTCATTTATTATATAAAGTCAAAATGGACAAAAATTCAAAATTACGACAGTGGATACTATTACATAAAAGTGAAAATGATTCAATTACATAATGTCAAAATGGACAACATTTCTAAATTACGACAGTGTATACTATTACGTAAAAGTGGAAATTATTCAATTATTACATAAAGACATTGTTGACAAAAATCCTAAATTACGACAGTATATACTATTACATAAAAGTGGAAATGATTCAATTATTACATAATGTCATAATGGACAAAAAATTCTAAATTACAACAGTTTATACTATTACATAAAAGTGGAAATGATTCAATTATTACATTAAGTCATTGTTGAAAAAAATTCTAAATTATGAAAGTGGATACTATTACATAAAAGTGGAAATTATTCAATTACATAAAGTTAAAATAGACAAAAATTCAAAATTACCCATACGGAAATGTAATATATGTACATATATGAAATATACATATATTAAATATATCCACATAGAAAGTGAAAACATTTATGTACATATATATCTGGCCATATGTAAAACCTATTAGAAAATGGAACAATTTCATATATTGACATAAAAAACTAGCCCATATATTTTATGTATGTATAATACAGTGTTTTATATATATGTCACATATATAATTATCAATATACATGACATATATTTCTTTGTATATATGTTCAATATACAAACTACACATATATGCATAGCATATTGCTTGCATACATGTTACATATAGGTCCCTAATATGTGTTTTTATATAGTTTTATTATATATTTTACATTTAAAATGAAATATATTTTTGATAAATGTATATGGAATATATAAATTACATTATATATATATAAACAGTGTGCACATATATTTTAAATATATGTTATGTTCTTATATTATGTATATCAATTGCTAAATATTTTGAATTAATGGTGTAAACTAAACAAATGTAAAAAAACATGCTTTCATTAATTTCGTACATATTTTTTAAATATAGGTTATGGATGTGTACTTACACACTTGGCCCTGGTGAGGCACGAGGCCCTGTGCGGTCGCACACTTGGCATAGCCCTTGCGACGGTACTGGATGGAGTCCTCACATGCAGCGAGATGCAGCCGTACCCAAGGTTCTAATCCTTGCCGATACGTCGTTATCAACGCCTGTTCATTCCATCCGCTGACTGCTGCAAGCGTTCTGAATTGCAAAGCATAATCGTAAATAGACATGGATCCTTGTTTTAAATTATAAAGTTTCTCACCAGCTGAAGAATCTGTGATCGGTTTCCCAAACACTTCCCGGAAGTGGGAAATAAACGCTGAGTAGGATTGCGTTACTGCGCCCTGTTGTGACTAGATGGAATCGGCCCACATCAATGCTTTGCCGCTGAGCTGAGAGATGATGAATGCACTTTTCGATGTGTCGCTAGGGTACAGGTGCGGCTGCATCTCCAGGACCAGTGTGCATTGCAGTAGGAATCCACTGCAATCCTCCGCCGATCCTGAGTAGGGCGCCGGTTTGACCATGGGACTTGCATACGGAGGTAGTGAAGGAGGACTGTTGACAGAGTTGTTGGTGTTCGCTGGTGCAGGTGAAGGGACAGTAATTGGAGTGGGTGGTGGAGGAAATGTGCGCCGAAGCGCATCCACCAGTTCTTGAAATGGATCCGGCTGGCTCATACTGGGTCTTCTGTTTTGGTCCGGTCTTCTGTTACAGTACACAGGAGGCAGACACAGACGTAACAGGTAATGGTAGTTTATTTGACCACAGTAGAGCAGATGAAGTAACACAGGTGAGTAAACTGGTTGTAGATAGACGTAGAATGGATATGATAGAGATAGTTACTGTCCTTTGCTTTGCAGATAGATGAACGTTGGAGCTTGGAGATCGCTGGAGAACTGAGGAACTGACTGGAACACACCCACACAGCAGACGAGGAACACAAAGGGAAGGAGACACGCTGGAGACAGGTAAGTATGCAAAGAGAAGTCCTTGAGGTAAGCATAGCACAGAGTATATGCGAACTAGACCGGAGTGCTGTGTGAGTGTGTGTATTATAGTGCTGGTGATGAGTGCCGTGATGAGGTGCAGGTGATGGTGATCAGTACTCAGGAGATGGCGTGCGTTGTGATTGGTGGAGGTTGGAACCTAACGTGTCTGTGACAAGTGTATACTATTACATAAAATTGGAAATGATTCAATTATTACATAAAGTCATTGTTGACAAAAATCCTAAATTACGACAGTATATACTATTACATAAAAGTGGAAATGATTCAATTATTATATAAAGTCAAAATGGACAAAAATCCTAAATTATGACAGTGTATACTATTACACAAAAGTTCTGTTTTCAGAGACCGACCTACTTCGAGCAATTAAAACGAGCCAATGAACATTGGCATGCGATCACGCATTCCACGCACCGCCCCGCGTCGCGGGTATAAATAAGGAAGTGGAAGTGCCGCATACCGTTTTCAACTGAGGAGCCGAGATAAGTGGCTCGGGCCTTCAGCTGAAGCACAGCACCTGGTGACGGGACGTACGTTGGAACTGACCAACGAATTGGGATCCCTACCAACACGCCAGGATGCTGGCCCTTCCAGTGCCCTGCCTGAGCTCGCTGGACCACTCCTATGTTAGAGTGGGAGTCAGGGCTCCGGGCAGGGAAGGACAGTCACTGCTGTTCCTGCAAGACCCACTCAGTGTGACTATTGGATAACGCTGGGAAAGCGTGCCCGTCTCGGGAGATGGTACGCTGCGGACCACGTCCTTCAATGGAAAGAGAGGTGGAATACACATAAGGACTAACCTAACAGGGTAGTGCAACATATGGCAGTCTCTGGAGTGGACCCAACCTGGTTCCAGGGGGGGAAGAGCACACCCAGAGACGACAGAGCAAGCTCTGTCGAGGGAAAGACACGGGGCTAGCCGAGTAGGGTAGCTGGTACCGTGGAGAATACACATATGGGGTAGCCGTGAGGGGACCGCAACATATGGAACCCAGCCTACACACACGTTCCACAAGCATACAGGTGCAGGCCTGGCGTCAGACGGCCGCCACGTCTGACACCGAAGGGGTGACGGAGGAACTCACAGGGTTAGCCGTTTCCGGGGAACACAACTGGAGCAGAATAGACGCACGTATCCGGCCCAGAGGGCGAGAGTGGCGTATGCAAGCCGACACTAGAACGGGCACTTAGCGCTGCTGGGCACTGGGGGCGAAAATGCGGGAAGATACCGGCTCTACACGGAGGCTATAGAATCTAGCGAACGTGTTAGGTGTCGCCCAGCCCGCAGCTCTACATATATCTATCAGCGAGGCGCCTTGAGCCAACGCCCAGGAAGAAGCAACACTCCTTGTTGAGTGTGCTCGCAACCCGAACGGGCAAGGTACGTCTTGGGACTGGTAAGCCAAGACAATGGCATCCACTATCCAGTGGGCCAACCTCAGCTTGGAGACAGCCTTTCCCTTCTGCTGGCCTCCGTAACAGATGAAGAGCTGCTGTGAGGATCTGAAGCTCTGAGTCCGGTCAACGTAAGCGCGAAGAGCGCGGACGGGACATAAAGCTAGGGCTGGGTCTGCCTCCTCCGAAGGCAGCGCTTGCAGGGTCACCACCTGGTCCCGGAAGGGAGTGGTAGGAACCTTGGGCACGTATCCAGGCCGGGGTCTCAGGACAACGTGAGAGTTGGCCGGCCCGAATTCTAGGCACGATTCGTCGACCGAGAGTGCATGCAGGTCCCCTACCCACTTGATTGAAGCCAATGCAATCAGGAGAATTGTCTTCATGGACAGGATTTTTAGCTCAACAGACTGCAAAGGTTCAAATGGAGGACCCTGAAGTGCTCTGAGCACCAAGGCTAAGTCCCAAGAGGGTATCGAGGTAGAACGAGGAGGATTTAGTCTCCTCGCACCTCTGAGGAACCTGACGATTAAGTCGTGCTTACCTAAGGATTCACTGTCTACTGCATCGTGATACGCCGCTATTGCTGTGACGTACACTTTGAGGGTGGAGGGAGACAGCCTTCGCTCCAGCCCATCCTGCAGGAAGGAAAGCACAACGTTAATCGAACACTTTCGGGGGTCTTCCCGTGGGAAGAGCACCACTCGACGAACAGGTTCCACTTCAGAGAGTAGAGGCGCCTCGTAGAGGGGGCTCTAGCTGAAGCGATGGTGTCTACCACTGCTTGTGGTTGGCCACCTAGAACCGGGTGCCATAGAGTGCCCTGCCCCTGAGAAAGCAGGTCCTTCCTCAGGGGGATCGGCCAGGGAGGGGCTGTCGCGAGGAGTGTGAGTTCTGAGAACCAGGTCCGGTTGGGCCAGTAGGGCACAACTAACAAGACCTGCTCCTCATTCTCCCTGACCTTGAACAGTGTCTGTGCGAGAAGGCTCACTGGGGGAAACGCATATTTGCGTAGGTCCCGGGGCCAGCTGTGCGCCAGTACATCTGTGCCTAAGGTACCTCCGGCCAGGGAGTAGTACCACTGGCAATGGGTCGAGTCCGGAGAAGCGAACAGGTCTACCTGTGCAACTCCGAAGTGGTCCCATATCAGCTGGACGGCCGGAGGTGTCGACTGGCGAGAGAGCTCGTCGGCTGTCTGGTTCAGCGCACCTGGGATGTGAATGGCACGAAGTGACCTCACAAACTTCTGACTCCACAGGAGGAGATGGCGGGCGAGCCGGAGCATGCAACGGGAGCGTAGACCACCCTCACGGTTGATGTACGCAACGGCCGCATTGCTGTCCGAACGGACCAGTACGTGCTTGCCCCGAAGCGGCTTCTTGAACCGGGCCAGGGCAAGACGTACCGCCAGTAACTCTAGGCAATTGATATGCCAACGCAGTTGGGGCCCCGTCCACAGACCCGAAACTGCGTGCCCGTTGTACGTGGCCCCCCAGCCCGTGGATGAGGCATCCGTGAAGACCACAGCATGCCTCGACACCAGTTCTAGGGACACTCCGGCCCGGAGAAACGAGGGGTCTGACCACGGACTGAAGGTTTGGCGACAGTAAGGAGTAACTAAGACCCGGTACTGACCGCTCTGCCACACCCATCTCGGGACTCGGTCGTGCAACCAGCGTTGAAGCGGTCTCATATGAAGCAATCCGAGCGGCGTTACCGCGGCTGCAGATGCCATATGCCCCAGGAGCCTCTGAAAGAATTTCAGTGGGACCGCTGTCCTGCCTTTGAACGTATTCAAGCAGTTCAACACTGACCGGACGCGCTCTGGAGTGAGGCGTGCTGTCCGGCTGACCGAATCCAGCTCCATACCGAGATAAGAGATCCTCTGCGCGGGGCAGAGTTTGCTCTTCTCTCGGTTGACCCGAAGTCCCAACAGGCTGAGGTGACTGAGCACCATGTCCCTGTGTTCGCACAACTGCTCCCGAGACTGGGCGAGTATAAGCCAGTCGTCGAGATAGTTGAGTAAGCGAACGCTGCGTTCTCTGAGCGGAAAAATGGCTACCTCGACGATCTTCGTGAAGACGCGAGGCGACAGGGACAGCCCGAAGGGCAAGACATTGTACTGATATGCCTTCCCCTCGAACGCAAAGCGTAGGAACGGTCTGTATCGAGGAAGGATAGAGACATGAAAGTACGCGTCCTTCAGGTCGATCGCTGCGAACCAATCTCGGGGACGGATGCATTGGAAAATGCGTTTCTCCGTTAACATTTTGAACGGGAGCTTGTGCAGGGCCCAATTCAGAATGCGCAGGTCCAAGATTGGCCTTAACCCACCCCCTTTCTTGGGTACAATGAAGTAGGGGCTGTAGAACCCCGACCTCATATCGGCAGGAGGAACCGGCTCGACCGCGCCCTTCGCCAGTAGGACATCGATCTCTGACCATAAGACCTGAGCATCGCTGCTCCGCACGGAGGTGAAGAGGCTGCCCCTGCACGTGGGAGGCCGGCGTGCTAATTGAATCGCATAGCGAGTCTGATGGTACGGATGAGCCAGCGAGACGGCCTGGGGAGACCTAGCCCGTCCCCCAGAGACCGAACTAGCGGAACCAACGGCACCACAGACGTACCCGGGGTGAGGCAGCGAGGTGGAGTATTCAGACCCGACTCGCGAGGCCCGGAGGCGGCCCGGAGTGTTGTCTGAATACTCCAGGTGGGGCAGAGAGTAGGTGAGAAGGCCCGGGAGCGTCCTCGGTGCCCACTCTGCTGCCCCCTGGCGAGGGGTGAGAGGGAAGGAAAGGAGTGGCAAGGCCCGGGGGCTCAGGGAGGGAGGAAACTGCTCTTTTATTGAAAATGTGGGTACCGCTGGACCCCGGAGGGCCAGCGGCAGGATGTTCGCAACGCTACCACACCCGAAGTTGGTAACGCAGCCGAATCCTCATCTCCAGAGTCCATTAGCTCGTCCCCCGATGCAGCTATCGATATCATATCCTCAGCTGGAGCTCCGAAAGAAACGGGTGGCCCCCCATGGGAAGGACCACCGCAATCTTCCGGGAACTGCACCGGCGCAGCGGAGGGGGGAGGGGCCCGAGGAACCTGCTGACTCGGCGGGGGTGCCCTGACCGTCACCCTCAGATCTCCACCAAAGGCATCAGCCAAAGTAGCAGCCCTCTGCTTTGCAGCGGGAGGACCACTAGATCGGGGGATGCGCAATGAGACTCCACCCCTTCTGAGGTATTGGAGCCTAGACCATAGCACTGCGATGGTCATGTTCGCGCAGTGAGAACATGAGTCATCCACGAAAGCCGCCTCCGCGTGCTGAATGCCCAAACACGAGAGACAGCGATCGTGTCATTCAACTGGGGACAGAAACCGACGGCATCCAGAAACACACGGTTTGAATGACATCTTGAAAAAGACTCAGGGTCAAACCGTGTTGCTCTTTTAGTGAGAAGAAAAACCACTCCGTCAGTTCCGAGGCACACAGGGGAAATGGCCGCGGCTCACAGCGGTTCAAAGATGCAAGCCCGCTGTGAGCACTCAAAGAGAAAACGCCCAGCAAGCTGTGATAACAGCTGTTTGTTTTCTTCCGGGTTTCGCGATCACCGCTGCAAGGCACCGTCACACCGACACTGGAACCGGAACAGGTAAGAATCTCTCCTCGCTCGTAGAAAATACTCTTCTTAGGAACACCAGACAAAGCTGAAAATGCTCGGCTCCGAAGTTGAAAGCGGTTTGCGGCACTTCCACTTCCTTATTTATACCCGCTGTGTGTGGAATGCGTGATAGCATGCCAATGTTGATTGGCTCGTTTTAATCAATCGAAGTAGGTCGGTCTCTGAAAACAGATCCCAATTTGTCTGTCAGTTCCGACGTACGTCGAATGTGACCAACTGAAAGGGAACTCATACTTAACTTGATCACTATTGGTCTATATGAGGGGTGTCCAAACTCTGTCCTGCAGAGTTTCACTCCAACTCGCCTCAACACACCTGCCTGGAAGTTTCCAGTATGCCTAGTAAGACCTTGATTAACTGGTTCAGTTGTGTTTAATTAGAGTTGGAGCTAAACTCTGCTGGACAGTGGCCCTCCAATGTGATTCCAGGCATTTTCACCCATACTCCATCGCCATGCCTCTCCTACGCTACACTCTAAAAAAAAAGGCTCGTAATCATAGGGGAACCTTTTTTAGTGCTATATAGCACCAATTTTGGTGCTTCAGTGGTTCTTCAGCGGTTCTTCAGAGGTGCTATTTAGCACCTTAGTCAAAGAACCGGTGAAGAACCTCTGAAGAACCGCTGAAGAACCTCTGAAGAACCGCTGAAGAACCACTGAAGCACCAAAATTGGTGCTATATAGCACTAAAAAAGGTTCCCCTATGATTACGAGCCAAGAACCATTTTTGGTGCAATATAGAACCTTTTTTTTTTTTAGAGTGTACTCACAACCTTAAAACCACTTCCTCCCTTTGTTGCCCTCTAGAGGACAGGATGAAAAATGTCAGCCCTGTAACCTTTACATGCTACACAGAACAAAACATGAAAGAGCACTGCTGATGATGAGCACGAGCTGCGTGCTAAAAAACACACAACACATGGTCAAAAGAGTGTATACTGCCCAAGCAAAACTACTTGCTCACATGAGACCAAGCGAATACTCATGGAGCATTAATGTCTGAAGCCTGAACCAAAACAAAACTAGAATGAAATGCCAGGGTTCAAACACCACTATATAAATCCATATAAAATCCTGTACAAGCATACTGAATGTTTGCATATATGTTGTTTAAATAAACTTGCATATATAAATTAGACATATATGGTTTACATATATGGCATTAACATACAGTACCATATAAAAAGTCATATAAATAATTTTAATATATGTATATATAATAATTCTTCTATGGGTATTTCATACATGGTATGAACCTATATCTTCATATATCGTGAGGATGTATATATGTGCTAATAATGTATTGCCTTATACGAAACATATGACATCACTACATATATTACATTTCCATAAGGGACGACCGACTGCATTTGTGTGAATATTCTCCAAGGCAGGCATTTTGACATCATGTGAATCTGGCAGTTCCCCAGCCAAACAGCAGTTCATCAACCACTCAGATTTCAGCAACACACTCTCACACACATGTAGGCCCACACGTTTAATATTAGCATCATTAATCATTTATATCATCCGTCTGCGACCCACCCGCAATTTATCAGAATGTTATTTTGTATTACCCGCGGATATAATGATCTGTGCACCACTTGACAGCGCACAGCACTCTTTAGCTAGCAAGTCAGTTCACAAGCAGTGTTGCCACAGTTACTTTGAAAAAGTAATCTGATTACTGATTACTCCTTTAAAAAGTAACTTAGTTAGGCTACTTTACAGATTACTTGATTTTAAAAGTAACTAATTTAGATTTCAAGTTACTTTATTAGTTACATTCAGCAGTTGCCGACAACACCCCTCAACATAAAAATCACAACCGTTTTTGCCAACACTTACTTTATTGAAAGTGCATTTTTAACAGTAAGGTCAACAATATCTCCTGACATTTTAAGTTGAACTTAAAAACTATTTCCTGGAGAAAAAAAAACATGTTTTCATAAAAAATAAAATAAAGACAGTCTTTCTTGACCTGACATGTCCAAACTTACCATTTATATTCTACATTGTTTATAAATGTAACTATTCAATTATTTTTTATGAACATTGAACCTGTTGTTCACAGCATTAGAGCAGCAAGAGTGTTTTTTTACAAAACAAAACAAGTGTATAACACCACATGTAGGCTGATATCATGTCTACTTTTGTCACTAATCACAGTGGGGCGAGTAAACCAGTGGTTGTACCTCATTAAAAGAAGCTTCTCAAACCTCTTGTCAGAAAGTCTATTTCTTCTAGGCATGAGCACCAAACCTCTCAGACTGAAAAGCCGCTCCACAGGAGCACTTGATGGAGTTGGAGTATTATATTTCAAAAAAATGTTCATGTTTGAAAACTGATGCAGAATCTGAAGGTCATAGGCATTTTCTGCAGAGTAGGTCTCCTCTGGCTCTGCCTCAAAAGTGAAAAAGTCCATCTCACCTCGGCTGGCAGATGTGGTGGCCACACTGGCAGAGCTCTGGGCTGCAGGAGCAGTTGTGCGGCGGCATTCTGCTGTCAGAAGCTCTTTTACTCGCTCCCTCCTACTTGCATCTCTCAGCCATCGGAGTTTGAATTGTGGACAACTGATAGCTGCAAGAAGAGCGTCTTGTCGCCCAGCACACCGGAAAAACGAGTTTGAATAGCCTGAAAAGTATACTTGATATGTTTATGCATACAAGGCCTACTATGTATTATGTCATTGAATTTCTTGCAAACCATGCCTAATATGGGATTAATATTATGCATTTAATTTTGTTTTAGGTTACTTATTGACATTTGTATTTGTTTTAATCTTTTGCAATGATAATGAATATTCTGTTCCATCCATGTTCATGAATAATGTGAAATTTGCAAGAAATTTTAACTAGCTTAAAAGATGGAACACACCTGCACTATGGCATCTGGAAGGCCTGCAGTCATCCTGGAGAGGGTGTCTTTCACAGCCAGGGTCTTCTGCATCAGAACTTCAAGTGTGGGTAGTAAGGTCCCATAAGGTCAGATATATATATAAGTCAGAGGCTTCATGGCTGTGCAGTACTCATGCAGGAACTGGTAATCTTGGTCTTTGAAGCACTTCACTCCCAGGTTGGTGCACAGTATTCAGCTCACTCATGGGGATTTCTGAAATTCTCTGTACAGCATCAAAAAAAGAGTTCCACCTTGTGGATGTTGGTAGCAGGAGCTTTCCTTTGCTGACGTCCTCCACTGTTTCGGATGCAAGGGTAGACCTACTTGATTTGGTCCAAAGATCTGCACATTTTGCTGTGCTGCTCCTATACACAGCCTTGCTCTCTGCATTGGAAGTTAAATATTTCTCCACATCATTTGTGGAAATGAGGTTGATGTGGTGCGGGGGAAGAGACAGCTGGCCATCACTTTCATCCTCAGCTGAGAGGATTTCTGACAGATCTAAAAAGTCACATCATCTTCTGTGGGGGTGGACTCTCCCTCCGTCTCATCATCGGACTCTGTGATGGGGTGATAAACTTTAAACGCTTGACAAAGTTGGATCCATTATCAGTCACTGTTGCAACTACCTTGTTGAGTAGTCCATATGAAGTGAATATTTTTGATTTCTGCACCAATAGCATCATGTGTGTGTCTACCGTGAATTCTCCTACATGCCAATACAGGCTTGTTGCGCTCTAATGTGGATCTACTGATCCAGTGGAGCGTTATTCCGATATAACTTCTGTTGTTAGCGGTCCAAATATCTGCGGTAGTTGACACAAAGTCGACCTCATTCAGCGCGGCCTTCAGATTTCTCTCCATCACTGCATACTCCTTCTCCATGTAAGAAGAAAAGGCTGTTCTGTGAGGCAGCTCGGCATTAACAGTAGTAGGGATCTTGTTTATAATGGCACGAAACGAGGGCGAGTCAAGGGTGTTTAAGGGCAGCATTTCCTCTACATCATACTGCCCGACCAACTTCTTCAACTCTCCCCCACTTACTGGTTTTGCACTGAAGTCCAGCTTTTGTTGTTTGGGTGGTGGGGAACCTCCTGCTTTCTGCTTCGCACTACCTGGTGGGACTTGCTCTGTAAGTTTGACAGTGCAGTGCTGCGACTCCAAGTGTTTCTTCAAATTTGACGTAGTGTTTTTGTAGCTAGATGGCACTTTGTCGCCACCAGCACAGAGTGTACAACGAACTTTAATATTGCCATCTTTAGCTGACACAAACTCAAAATAGTGACTGTATTTACATCTAGAAAACGCGCATCTCTCTCCTACCTCCATTCTTGTTTACGTTTGTGTTGCTGTGTGTGTATTATACGTGACGTCACGTGAACTGTCCTCATGCTGAAAACGTGACTTGTCGCATACGTGACTTATCTCCCCGAGACACAAGAAGAAAGCAAAAATATATATTTTTACTAAGGAAAATGACAAAAATAGTAACGCATAGTGACTTGGATAAATTACTTTAATCTGATTACTGGTTTGGAAATAGTAACGCGTTAGATTACTCATTACTGGAAAAAGTGGTCGCATCACTGTTCACAAGTTCCTTCTGTCTTCTGGCCTTTAATGACATTCAGTGAATAATATCTGATAGTAATTTTTACTAGATACTTTATATTAAAGCAGTTTGACTGCGCACAAAACATAGGCCGTAAAAATATATAGACGATGCAACTTCATTGGCTTCCGCTGACGAGAGTTGAAGCTTTCGGAGCCCGCACACGGCGCTGACATCTTGCGCAGATTTGGGACCGAGTCTGCACAGTGGTGATCTCGGGACCGTAGTTGCGCAGTAGAGAGCAGGAAGTAGAGGCGCGATATATCAAAAGCCCGCCCTCACTCTCACAGATGCAGAACAATTCATTATGTTGGTGTGAAATAAACAGTTATGGAAATGTAGAAATGAAAGCTCCAATCTCCTCCTGAAAATCCCGAAAAAAGTATTTTAGTGCCTCAGTGACAACTTCACTCAGAGAAGCCGTCAATCTCAGCTGTCAATCATGAGGCCACACCCCCTGTTTTTACAGCATCAAATAACTAACTCAAACTTATTTAAAAAACGAACACTTGAAATGAAACCATCGTGATAAAAACTGCCTAAAATGACAGAAACCAACTTTGGGGAAAATTACATGATGTGTAATTTGATTGTTTAGTTTGTCTTGTGTCCATTAGAATCCACGGAGGGGCGGCTATACTGGGACCGGCCACCTGGGGGCGATCGAGGCGCGGAGGCTTCAGTTATTTGCAGGAGTGCTGCAGGCTTGGCACAAAAGCAGCTCCTTTACTTGCGTCTGACCATAGCCGTGTTTCCACCGCAGGAACTTTCCCCAGGAGTGAGGAACTTTGGGCTGGTACTCGGTGTGTTTCGACCGCAGGGTCTAAATGAAGTTCAGGGTAAATTTTCCCCTCTGAGAGTCCCTGCTAGCGAGGTAGTACTTTCTCTAAGTTCCGGAACTTTCGGGGGCGGGACTTGGGCGCTGAACATGCTGATTGGTTGAGCTCACGCAACATTTTATTTCAACCGGCATTTTTAAAAATCTTGCAAGGTTCGTTCTGCGTTCAGTAAATATCAGTCTTGCTCTTTCTGTCCGATGGCGCGAGTTCGTTTTGCCATCTCACGGTCAATGTCCATAATAGCTGATAATAACATACAATATTTTAAATCAAGCTTGACGAGCTTTCAGAATACGCTTTAGTATCAGTGCTCATCTCTTTTCCGCCGTTTTGTTAATGACCTCTTTAGTAAACCAATACATAACCAGCAAAAGCAGCGCTGCTTGCATCTCAGTCGCTGGCCGTCCCACATCTCTGGACTAATGTGCCTAATCTTCACGGTAGCAGACAGTAGCAGGTCTGGGGAAAAAGGTTCCTGTAAAAAAAGTTCCTGGTACAAATTGTTCCGGGTAATTTTGGTGGAAACGTGGCTCCAATTTATAATGAGCGCTGGAACAGTGGAAAGCCAAGCAGCTTCAGTGAGAAGTGAGTTCAGTTCAACAAACAGACCGTTATCGCTATGCCTCCACTTTCTCTCGTCAGTCACCAGAATAATGTTCATTTACACACAGTCATCATAGACACATTTAAGAGATGTAGCTTTGCGTTTGCTGATGGGAAATGTTTTGGATTGTGTGCGAGTAGAACCGCCACTCGTCATTGGTCAGAACACAAGTTTTCTGACAGATCAGACGTTTGATACGGCGTGGAGGCATTACGGCTGTTGACACGTCATCTCAGAGACGAACACAAACTGACCCTTTGACCCAAAGTATACTTGGCTTGTAATTGTGTTTAATCTTTTGATTTAGTGGCCTATTAAGTATACTTTTTTTTTTTTTTTACATAGTTTTATATACAGTCTTATGAAACTTACATTGTTTGAAAATATTGAATAGAATATTGATATAAAACAGATATGTTCCTAATTAAAGTTAAAGTAGCATTACATTTAAAGGTATAGTTCAAGTACAAAAAATGTATATCAACATTTGAACATAGTGGCATACTGAAAGTGCAAAAATAACCATATAAAATATATATATTAAAAGTGGGCCAATTTAGTCCCAAGCAGTATTGAAATAGTACACTTACAGGTTTACTACTAGTACACATTGATATTAGTATACTTACAACAGAAAGTATATTAAAAATAAACTTGAAGATTACTTAAGTATACTTAATAAAATGAATTTGAAGTATACTTCTTTTCCGTAAGGGTGCCACTACTGATGATGATGTGGTACATGTAGGAACGCTCATAGAGAGAGACATCAGTGAGGAAAGAGCCTTCTGCGATCCAAACACTTTGAATGATCCAGAATGCAGCGGCACGTCTGGTCTTCAACGAGCCCAAAAGGACCCACGTCACACCACTCTTCATCTCTCTGCACTGGCTACCACTCGCTGCTCGCATCAAGTTTAAGGCGCTGACGCTTGCCTACAGATCCACCACACGCTCAGCTCCTGCATACTTTGACTCAATTCTACAAATCCACACCCCCACCAGAAGCCTTCGGCTAAGGAGCGATGGCTTGTGGTACCATCACAGAGAGGCAAAAAATCCCTTTCCAGAACATTTACATTCAACGTTCCCAGCTGGTGGAACGATCTTCCCACCGCCATCCGGAAAAGCAGAATCATTGACAACATTCAAAAGTCAACTAAAAACTCATCTCTTCTGTGATCACTTAACCTCATACTTTAAAAAAACAAAAAAAAACTTTCCTTTCTTCCCTTTTTCTCTCCCTACTCTAGCCTGTGCTACACTGAGAAATGTACACGGTCTCAGTATTTCAGGCCCTTGTTGTGCTTACTCGACTCTTCATGACCAATCGCTTCCTGTACTCCCAAGTTGTAATTCGCTTTGGATAAAAGCGTTTGCTAAATGCATAAATAAATCAATAAATAAAATAAATTAGATCTGTTTTTGGCACAATGGCAGATTTTAATCAAAGATATGGGGGTACTTTATTCTATGATGGTGTGGAGTGTTATAAGTGAGGAGACTGGAGACAGAGATGCGTCGAGTCGACTTTACTATCCACTTCAAACATTCATTACTTTACAGCGTAATGTAAACAACAGTCACACAACGTTAACCCGGAAGTGCTTAACTCAAAACCCCGCTCCCTTAAAGGTACAGTCTCTAGGTGAATGTCTCTCTATTTAACTTGTGGGTCACCACACAGGCCCCCCCAGAATTCACCCATAATAACAGGCCCATACCGAACGGGTACTCAAAATAGAACAATCCAGCTCATAACAGTCCCTAAGAGTCAACGTATAGGGCGGCGGACCAGGCGACCGTACCGGCTGCGCTTAACAGGAAAAGGGCAAGGGGCAAGGGGCGGGGCAGGGACCGTGCCAGGGGAGAGGGCAGGGGCCGAGGCTGCTGCTGGAGGTCGCCCTCTCCGTGGGGGCTGGGCCAGCTGAAGCGGTTCGCCAATGTCCACATGAGCAGGCTTGAGACGGTCTATAGCCACCCGCTCAGGCCTGCCCCCCATATCCACAACAAAGTTCTTAGACCCTCCGGCCAGGACACGGAAGGGCCCATCGTAGGGGGGCTGCAGCGGGGTACGATGGCCATCGTGGCGGATAAAAACGTACTTGGCTGACGGTAAATCCTTGGGCACGTAGGACTGGGGGAGGCCATGGTGAGACGTTGGAATGGGAACAAAAGCATCGGCAATGTTCCTGGACACAGCACGATGGGCGGCAACCGACCAAGGGGCCGTGGCACCTGGAAGAAACTCCCCCGGAACGCGCAGGGGCTGGCCGTACACCAGCTCGGCTGATGAGGCTTGAAGATCTTCCTTGGGGGCGGAGCGAAGGCCAAGCATAACCCATGGGAGGCGGTCAACCCAGTTGTTGTCCGTAAGGCTAGCCCTGAGCACAGCCTTCATGTCCCGATGAAACCGCTCGCAAAGTCCGTTGCTTTGTGGGTTGTAGGCTGTGGTACGGTGGAGCTTCACCCCCAGAACCTCGGCGACCGCCGTCCAAAGCTCTGATGTGAACTGTAGACCCCGGTCCGAAGAGAGGTCGGACGGTGTTCCGAAACGGGCCACCCAAGCCATAATGAATGCCCGGGCTACTTCGGCTGATGTAATGGAGGACAGGGGAACCACTTCTGGCCACCTAGTTGTCCTGTCCACCATAGTGAGGAGGTAACAGCGCATGAACAAACTGCTGCCTGTGTGGCGTGCCAGCGCGCAAAGGTGACTCGTCATACTAAGGCACCTTTGGCACCCTTCAAAGTGCCAGAGAGACGTTTTGATCACGTCGGGGTCACCATTGTGGAGTGTTATAAGTGAGGAGACTGGAGACAGAGATGCGTCGAGTCGACTTTACTATCCACTTCAAACATTCATTACTTTACAGCGTAATGTAAACAACAGTCACACAACGTTAACCCGGAAGTGCTTAACTCAAAACCCCGCTCCCTTAAAGGTACAGTCTCTAGGTGAATGTCTCTCTATTTAACTTGTGGGTCACCACAATGGTGCTAAACATCCAAGAGCCTCTGGTGATGTAAAGGACTGACCCATCATCACATTTGATGGCATTCCTTTATGCAATCATTTCAATTAATCTGTATGTTCTTTCTCCAATTGTAGATTTTCGCGTGTTTGCACTTTTTGCAAGGACCCGCATCCGAAATCCCTCATTCTGGATTCCCTGCACCTTAGAATTTATTTTAAGGTTTTAGTGTTTGCTTATAAATCCTTAAATGGGCTGGCCTGCTTTTCTGACCTCATAGAACCACACGTCCCATCACAGTCTCTGAGGTCTGCTGACCACATGTGTAGGAGCCATATCTGGAATTTTGTGCACTATCAGAAAAGAAAAGATTCATGTTTAATTTACGTATTATATATTTTTTATGTTTAATACCTGGACTAACCTGTCCACGTGATTTGACTTGCTCCTCCCCCTTGACGCGTCACTACAGCACGAAAGTGCAGGTCTTAAATAGTAAACTAGAATTGTTTGGTAGACAGGTTAGAGTGTGGAGAGCAACAGTTTCTTCAATCGCATGTTTGTTCACACGAATATTGAGTCTTCTTTGAAAGTTCAATTTTGTATTTTTGTTGGAAAGTAAACCGGAGATTGTAATCAATAAATCGCGTCTTTTTGTTGTTATGACTGCATCTCCGTGAGTGCTTTATGGACGTGCGTATCAGGAGAGACTCCTGCACTAACCTCAGAGGGCTAAAGAAGTTTGGTAAAGAAGATTAGCCTCTACAATTATTGAAGAAACTTGCACTTGAGCTCGATCGACGAGACAGAAGGACTGAATGATCTTCTCTGTGCTGTTTACGGCCGAGGCTGATGGACGCGATTTATGAATGAACGCCGCATCAGCTGTGAGTATGAGTGTGTGTAAACACGCATCAATGAATCTGAGCTTGGATTGAGTGTTTGAGTAAACGCATACAAACAAACAGGCATGTAGTGTGAGCAGTAAGGCAAAACAATCGTCAGAGGTCTGGAATGTGCGTTTAAACGCTAAAAGGAACTGCTTGTGTTTGTGTCCTGTATTAAACGATGGCTGAGGAAATTCAGACGGTCGCTGAGGCTGAAAAGCTTTTAAATTCACGCATTGCAACGCGTAGAGGCAAATTAGGAGTATGCACGAGGAAAATGAATGAAATTAAAGCTCTGCTGGTTGAAGATGGAAACGTTGAAGAGGTGGATGATAGCATGGCGACGTTTTTATATTTTATCCATGACTTCAAAAGTGTGCATAACGCAGTGCAAGAGCTCTTAGCAGAAGAAGAAAAGGAAAATGATTATGTAGATTGGTTTGAACCTAGAATGATGAATTTCGATTACTTTATTAAAGAAGTTGAAATGTGGAAAAAGGAACAACAAAGTCAAACAGCAGTTGAAGCAAAAGACAGTATTTCAAACATTTCTAGTTTGTCTGTAAGGTCTACATCATCTAAGGCCTCTTCTGCAGCTAAAATGGCTGCCGCTGAAAAGGCCGCTTTAGAAGCACGCGCCAAAGCTCTGCCTGATATACAAGCTTTGCAGATGGAAGAAGCCATTATAAAATCAAAGATCGAAAGGGTAGAACTGCAAACACAAATGGCAGCAGCAAATGCAAAGATCAAAGTGCTGACAAATAATTCTGAGTCACAAGGTGATGTTATGAATGACTATTATGATGCAAACATGGAAGATAATGTTGAACCCACTTTTGCTGATACTTCTCCAATAGAGTTTGCACAGGTGGCAGCCATACCTAAGACTCCACTCCAGAGAGCAGTCGGTCACGTGCAGAGAAGCTCTCGAGTAGCAGTGGCCGCAAGTTCATCAAGTCCACAGATGGAGGTCAGTAATGGCTCACACAAAGGCTTAAGCTTAATGGCTCAAAAGCAAAAGCAAATGACTGATCTTATGATTATGCAGCAAAATCTTTCTCTATTGCCTAAGAGAGAAGTACTTGTTTTTGATGGTGATCCACTGTCCTATCAGTCTTTCTTTAATGCTTTTAAATATCTGATTGAAGACAAGACGAGCAGCAGTCAGGATAGACTCTACTTTCTTGAACAGTTCACTGCTGGCCAGGCCAGAGATCTTGTTCGTAGCTGTTTGCACATGGAGGCTCGCAGAGGATATACTGAAGCTCAGCAACTTTTAAAGAAACATTTCGGCAATGAAATGAAGATTGCAAATGCTTACATAGAAAAGGCACTGAATTGGACAACCATTAAAGTTGATGATGGAAAATCACTTCACGCCTATGCTCTATACCTTAGGGAATGTTGCAATGTCATGCAAGATCTAGAATACATGGATGAACTGGATGTTGTTTCAAACTTGAAATTGATTGTATCCAAACTCCCATACAAGCTCAGAGAAAGGTGGCGGACAGTAACTTTTGAGTCCTTCCAAAGAACGAACACTCGTATTAGATTTAGAAATCTTGTAGAATTTCTGGAAACTCAGTCTGAGATTTTACTCCATCCAGTCTTCGGAGATATCAAAGATCCTACTCCTGTTAAAGGTACAGTTGTAAAACCCAGAACCACCAGCCTGAGGATCCCTAAGAGGGGCAGCAGCTTTGTTACGACAGTGACACGAGCGGATGAGCAGACCAGCAGAGAGGCATCTAAAGTGCAGCAGCAAGCAGGCACCAATCATGTTGCTGTTTGGACCTCATGTAGTTTTTGCCAAGGTAACCACGCATTAACTGACTGCAAAACATTAAAATCAGAATCCCAAGACAAAAAGGTTGTATATCTCAAAAGGAATGGTCACTGTTTCGGATGCTTAAAAAAGGGTCACATGAGCAAAGATTGCAATAAGAAAATGGTTTGTCAGATATGTCAACGAAAACATCCTACACTGCTCCACATTGACAATGGAAATTCAAAGAAGCAGATTTGGCCAAATCCAAACTTCACAGAACCAAAAGGAACGCCAGTCAATAGTGCTCTAGTATCAGCTGATCGTGCAACAGGGGCCAGTAGGGAATGTGCATTAGCAATCGTGCCAGTCCAAATTAAAGTTGCTAAAGGCAGTCAGATCATTAAAACCTATGCCTTTCTTGATCCAGGCAGTTCGGCAACGTTCTGCACTGAGAATCTCATGAATCAACTAAATGCCAAAGGACGCAGAACTGAAATTCTTCTGAAAACAATGGGGCAAGAAAGACCTGTTAAGAGTTATGAGCTCACAGGACTAGAAGTAGGTAGCATCAATGGAGGTGTATACATAGATCTGCCTAAAGTATACACTCAACCCAAGATCCCTGTGTCAAAAGATAACCTTCTCACTCCCCACGATCTTGAAAAATGGCCTTATTTGAAAGAAATCGAACTAAAAAGAATCAACGCTGATATTGAAATCTTGATTGGAATTAATGTTCCAAAAGCTATGGAACCATGGAAAATAGTGAACAGTCAAGGAAATGGACCATATGCGGTCAAGACTTTGCTAGGGTGGGTGGTTAATGGCCCACTCAATTCTTGTCCCGCTATGGATAAAACTGGATTAATGTCAGTGATGGCCAATCGCATCTCTATGGAGTATATTCAAGATCTGCTTATCAGGCAATATAATCACGACTTTCCTGAAAAGGATTATGAGGAGAAAAGAGAGATGTCAGCTGAAGACAAAATATTCATGAACATAGCAACGACTTCATTGAAACTCAAAAATGGGCATTACCACTTACCTCTTCCGTTTCGTGATAAAGATGCAACCTTGCCTAACAACTATGAGGTGACAGCACAACGTACACTTAACCTTGCAAAGAGATTCAAGAAAGATCCTGCTTATGCAAATGAGTATAGTGTGTTCATGGAGGATGTGCTGAGGAAAGGATATGCAGAAAAGGTGCCACAAGAACAACTCCAGAGGAATGATGGTCATGTATGGTATATACCGCATCATGGGGTGTACCACAAGAAGAAGGGAAAACTTCGAGTTGTTTTTGATTGTTCATCTTCATTCAAGAGCAAAGCTCTTAACTCCGAACTTCTCCAAGGTCCTGACCTGACTAACCCACTTCTTGGTGTTTTGCTTAGATTTAGAAAGGAAAGAATTTCAATAATGGCAGACATCGAAGCAATGTATTATCAGGTACGAGTTCAAGATCATCATCGTGACTTTCTTCGATTCCTGTGGTGGCCACAAGGGGATGTTAACCAGCCACTGGAAATCTACAGGATGAATGTTCATCTTTTTGGTGCTGTATCCTCTCCAAGCATTGCCAACTTTGCCTTAAAGCAAACAGGAATTGATAATTCTGAACGATACAGCTCACAAGTCATTGATACAATTAATCATAGTTTTTACGTCGATGATTGTCTCATATCTGTGGCTTCCGTGGAAGAAGCTATCAAGCTCATTAAAGACCTCAGAGAAGCATGCACCCTAGGAGGATTTACTTTGAGTAAATGGGTGAGCAACAGCTTTGAAGTCCTTGAGACCATTCCAGAAAGTTACAGAGCCCCTCTTGTGAAACAGCTGGATATGGACAGAGAAAAACCTCCTCTTGAGAGGGCACTCGGAATCCAGTGGAATATCCAAAAGGATGTATTTACCTTCCGAGTAGCCATTATAAACAGAGCTCCCACAAGACGAACAATCCTTTCTGTGGTCAATTCCATCTATGACCCACTAGGTTTCCTATCCCCGTTTGTTCTCAAAGCTAAGCAAATCCTGCAAAGGCTCTGCCATGAGAAGTATGGATGGGATGAAATAATCTCAAATGAAATGATGAGACCATGGCAAAGATGGCTTGCAGAGTTAGACCAGCTGAGCAGATTTGAAGTGGACAGGTGCATGAAGCCTGAAAGTTTTGGTGTTGTAAAGACTGCCGAATTACATCACTTTTGTGATGCGAGCGAGCTGGGGTATGGGACGGTAAGTTACCTCAAACTTACCAATAGTGTCAAACATGTTCACGTCACCTTTGTACTGGGAAAAGCCAGAGTAGTCCCACTGAAACGGATGACCGTTCCTAGACTTGAGCTTGCAGCCGCAACCCTGGCTGTAAAGGTGGACCGAATGTTGCAAAAGGAACTTCATATGGAACTGGAAGATTCTACTTTTTGGACAGACAGTACTGTAGTACTGAAGTACATCCATAACCAAACAAAACGATTTCATACTTATGTTGCCAACAGAATTGCAGTGATACATAACCTCTCGCAAGTACATCAGTGGAGGCACGTATGTTCTGGAGACAACCCGGGAGATGACAGCTCACGTGGTCTACAGATTGAATCCCTCCTGAATTCCACCAGATGGCTGAACGGTCCTCACTTCCTGTCAAAGGAGAAATCCGAATGGCCTGAGGTACCAGAAGATCTCAGTTACATCTCATCAAACGATACTGAGGTAAGAAGGGAGATATCTGTGAACTGCTTGAACCTGCAGAACAACGCAACTACCAGAATAATTGATTTTATTCTTCATGGAGGAAACTATTGAGAGCTATAGCATGGTGGCTAAGGCTCAAAGGACTCTTGATGCTTCGAAATCAGAAAGACAAAGGTCTTATTATAGATTCCAAGTGGAAAGTTGAGCAACAAGGATTAACTCCGGAGGATTTGGACGAAGCAGAGAAGTCCATCATTAGCTATGAACAACAGCGCTACTTTGACTCAGAGATTACACTCTTGAGAGAAGACAAACCCATCAAATCAAATAGCTCCATATACAAACTGGATCCAATCATTGATGAGGGCATTTTGAGGATTGGAGGAAGGCTAAGTAAAGCAGCCATGCCGGTGAGTCTGAAAAACCCAATTATCCTACCTAAAGATTCACATATATCCAAACTGATCCTGCGTGATATTCATCAAAAGGTTGGACACTCAGGACGAAATCACATGCTCTCAAGATTGGGTCAGAGGTTCTGGTTACCATCTGCCAATTCCTCTGCGAGAAAGATAATAAAGTCTTGTGTCTTTAGCATACGAATGCAGGCTAAAAGTGGAGAACAAAAAATGGCTGACCTACCAGTGGAACGTGTCGCTCCTGATCTACCACCTTTCTCACATGTAGGTATTGACTACTTTGGACCCATAGAAGTCAGAAGAGGTCGCTCTCAAGTGAAGAGATGGGGAGTGATATTCACTTGCCTGGCGAGCCGCGCCATTCATCTGGAAGTAGCAAGTACACTTGACACAAACTCTTGTATCAATGCTATTCGATGGTTTTTGTGTCGGAGAGGACAAATACTGACCATCAGGACTGATCGTGGCACCAATTTTGTGTGTGCACAGAAGGAATTAGAGGCCACCTAGAACCAAATAGACCATCAAAAAATTCAAGATGCATTGCTGGGCGATCATGTTAGGTGGATATTTAATCCACCATTTGCAGCCCACTTCGGAGGAGTGTGGGAGAGGTTAATCAAGCTAGTAAAAAAAATTCTGCTTTCTGTCCTAAGACAACAGACATTGGACGATGATATGTTACAAACAGCTCTGTGTGAAGTCGAATGCATTCTCAATGACCGGCCCATCACAACTGTATCAGGTGACACAAATGATCTCGAACCTCTAACACCAAATCACCTTCTGCAGTTGAAATCCAAACCCTTCTTGCCACCTGGACTCTTCAATAAGGATGACTTGTATGCCAGAAAGCGATGGAAACAGGTGCAATACCTTGCAGACCTCTTCTGGCAACGATGGACCACTGAATATCTGTCATTGATGCAGCAACGACAAAAGTGGGTCAATACCAAGAGAAACTTCAAGGTAAATGACATAGTAGTCATAGTAGACCATACAGCACCAAGGAACTCATGGCCCTTAGGTCGTGTGATGAAGACCCTGCCAGGGTCCAAAGGTCTTGTCCGCAGTGTCTTGGTGAAGACTAAAACTGCTGTTCTACAAAGACCTATCACCAAACTCTGCTTGCTTCTGGAAGCTGAAGAATCAGCTTAAGAGGCTGACAATGCAATGTCAGCATTCTATAGTCTGTTTTATCCGCACGCTTTCACATAAACTGACAAACCTGTACATACTATTGCGTGCTCACACACCACTACATATCTTTACATACATGGACTTTTCAATTTCGCACCACATATACACTCAAAATTCTGCACATACATGGACTTCTCACCTTTCGCACCACATTAACACCCATTGGACTTCTCATCTCCTTCCCTATGGATTGTGCATCATATACATAGACTTTGGGGTGATTCTTTGGGATTGTAAAAAAAAAAGGAGTAAGAAATGAAAATGTGTTGACATTGATAAATGGAATGCAATGTAATTGTTTTGGTTTGGTATATTGAAAATATGGCAAGATTGTATTAGTTATGTGTGTTTTGGCTCCGTTAAAAATATTGTTTGGTAATTGTTCTGCTTTGGGCATTACCAATTAGGGGCCAGGATGTAGGAGCCATATCTGGAATTTTGTGCACTATCAGAAAAGAAAAGATTCATGTTTAATTTACGTATTATATATTTTTTATGTTTAATACCTGGACTAACCTGTCCACGTGATTTGACTTGCTCCTCCCCCTTGACGCGTCACTACAGCACGAAAGTGCAGGTCTTAAATAGTAAACTAGAATTGTTTGGTAGACAGGTTAGAGTGTGGAGAGCAACAGTTTCTTCAATCGCATGTTTGTTCACACGAATATTGAGTCTTCTTTGAAAGTTTAATTTTGTATTTTTGTTGGAAAGTAAACCGGAGATTGTAATCAATAAATCGCGGCTTTTTGTTGTTATGACTGCATCTCCGTGAGTGCTTTATGGACGTGCGTATCAGGAGAGACTCCTGCACTAACCTCAGAGGGCTAAAGAAGTTTGGTAAAGAAGATTAGCCTCTACAACATGCTTCCGGCGGTCCAGAGAGCGAACGTCAAGTCCCTAAACCCACCGGCCCAACACTGCCTGCCTTCAAAACTAGTCTTAACACATTTTTTATTATTTGACATTTAAATCAGTTGGAGAGCTGATTTTTTTCTTTACTCCTGTTTGTTTGTTTTATGATTCTATATGGTAAAGACATACTGACTCAATCTGCTCACACAGCGAAATAATGGAGTCATGATCAGAAACAACTCATGATAGTAGCTGTAGTCCCTGTGGCCCAAGACTGCTTTCCCACTGAAGCTAAGCAGGGCTGAGCCTGGTCAGTCCCTGGATGGGAGACCAACTGGGAAAACTAGGCTTCTGCTGGTAGAGGTGTTAATGAGGCCAGCAGGGGGCGCTCACCCTGGGGTCTGTGTGGGTCCTAACACCCCAGTATACTGATGGGGACACTATACTGTAACAAGCACCGTCCTTCGGATGAGACGTTAAACCGAGGTCCTAACTCTCTGTGGTCATTAAAAGTCCCAGGATGTCCTTCGATAATGAGTAGGGGTGTAACCCCGGCATCCTGGCAAATTTGCCCATTGGCCCCTGTCCATCATGGCCTCCTAATCATCTCCATATATATATATATACACAATTGTCTTCATCACTCTGTCTCCTCTCCACCAATCAGCTGGTGTGTGGTGGGCGTTCTGGCGCAAAATGGCTGCCGCTACATCATTATCAGGTGGTGCTGCACATTGGTGGTGGATGAGGAGATTCCCCCTTCTATGTAAAGCGCTTTGAATGCCTAGAAAAGCGCTATATAAATGTAACAAATTATATATAGTGAGTTCAGAACACAAAATACTGTACGATTATTTATTTAGAATCATATTTAGAGCAATAACATGAGTTTAGGACAAGCCCTAAAGCTTACATATAATAAAGAAGTCCCTCTGCCACTGATACAAGAAGAAACAAATCTGTCAGTTTCATTCTTTATTTATTTATTTATATTATATATATATATATATAAACACACACAGATGTTGGTGATAAAGAGTGAGAGTTATTTGTTTTCTGACAGCACAAGATTCTTCAGTCTTCAGATTCCCAGGGCCTCTTGAGTCACATGACCTCCCAACAGGACGTTCCCATCACACACACACGGAGTCAGGCCGTCCGCTGAAACACACACACCTCCAGACTCAATCACCACTGTACGAGAACATGAGCAGCAAGCCCTGAACACTGAAGGAATGAATGAATGTGGTCTCACGTTTCTGAGAGCGGATCCACGACGCCGCCTTCATGGCCACAAACTGCCACTCCACCTGGTCACCTGATCTACAGGTGTGTAACCAGATCAGAGCCAGAACGGTGGCCCACACGGACCCGTCCACCTGGAACACACAACCACACGTCACACACTGAACCAATCATGGCGTACCTGAGGATATGACATCACATGCCCCACCTGTGCTGGTCTGTGATTGGTCACCTCGTCCTCCGTCTTCCCAAACACGGCAGCCAGCGCGGCGTTCAGTTCCCAGCATCCCGAGGCCTTCTGAAGAGAGACCAGCTGGAGCAAAGGGTCGGCCTGGGGCTCGGGTTCTGCTGACACACACACACAGCGTGATTTCTGATATGATTATCATCAGAAGAGATCAACTCAGACAGGTTCGGTTTCAGGACAGATGCCAGTAATGTCTCCATTTCAACGCTCCGAAATACCGACACAGAGCGAGTTTCACCATTTCTGAAGGGTTAATATCCGCATCTGCAGCAGAAAGACCAGCTGTGATGTCATAATCACCCAAACACATCCCTTACAGTTTAAATGACCAAATTCAACTGGTGTAAGACACACACACACACACACACACACACACACACACACACACACACACACACACAAAAGAGAATCTAACTATAACCCTAATATAACCTGTGTATGGAGATGGTGGTCCAGTGGCTTAAACCATGGAACTGATACACAGAAGGTTGCTGGTTCGATCCCAGCGGTCACCACCAGTGTGTCCCTGAGATTGTCCCTGTAATAAGGCCACTGTAAGTCGCTTTGGATAAAAGCGTCTGCCAAATGTATAAATGTAAATGTAAATGATGATGAAAGTATGATGCGATTAATACTGGCTACTTTATGAACACTGTACGTGATCATGTGCTTTTCTCTTTTTCATCTCCTATCCCTTGAATTAAAGGGTCAGTTCACCCAAAAGTGTAAATCCTGTCATTAATTCCTCATGTCGTCTCAAACCCGTCAGACCTTCGTTCATCTTCAGACACACATGAAGATATTTCTGATGAACCCAGAGCTCTCTGACCCCACCATTGACAGCAGTGATGAACACTCTCAAGGGCCAGAAAGGAAGTAAAGACATGGTAACAATAGCCCATGTGACTCCAGCGGTTCAGCCTTAATCTGATGAAGAGATGAGAATACTTTAGTGCGCAAACACACACACACACACACACACACAAATAATGACTTTATTCAACAAGTTTCTTCTCTTCCCTGACTCTGTTATGCTCACTTCGGCTCACTATTGGCCGAGCACGATCACATGATCACATGCATGCGTTGCGGAGAGGAGATTGTTGAATAAAGTGGTTATTTGTGTGTGTGTTTGCGCACTAAAGTATTCTCGTCGCCTATGTCTGGTTCAGAGAGCTCTGGAGTCATCAGAAATATCTTCATGTGTGTCTGAAGATGAACGAAGGTCTGACGGGTTTCAGACGAGGAATTAATGACAGGATTATCATTTTGGGTGAACTGCCCCTTTAAGACCTGCTGTACCGCACGGATCTAATATAATGTTACACACCATAAGGCGTATTACAGAAACATCGTAACTTTAGAATCCTATCTTATCTGTTCCTCATTTAGGACAAAAGAGGATGTGCTGCGCTTTGATGATAAAATACTGGTACACATGATTGTGCAGTTAGTAGAGGAACTGAGGCCAGCGAGCCGTCACAGAGCTCTACCGCTCATTCTTCAGTGACTAACGCCTTACAGGGTTTTTTTTGCAAAAGGTGATTTATAAAACAAGCTTTAACTTTTCAACAGAGCTTATCAAAATTTCAATCTCTGCCGCAATGAAATCAAAAGCATGCGGCTGTTTCAGCATTTTGATTTTAGGTTTACCTCAGAAGTTGTTGGTTGGCTACAGACCTGACAGCTGATTACCGAACTGATGGAGCAGTTTAAGATTTCCCAACTACAGATGAGATGAGATTTTGTGAGATAAGATAAGAATCCTAAATCAAGTCAAGATTTGCTTCTGTAATACGAAACCCTAAATTAACTTATCATATCTTAAGTTAAGACCTAAGACAGAACGTTTCTGCAATATTGCGCAGATGTTTTTCCTCAACAGTTACTGAAGACACAGGTAATGATGGCGTGAATCCTCATCAAGCGCGACTGAGATCGTTTTGTTTAGCATCAGCATGAGCTTGAAAATCATATTTCATTGGTTTAGACTCATGTCAGCGAGAATTCAAAGTGAATATTCACAAAGCTGGAATACTGCGCTTTAGGAAGGTACACCTCTCAGAAAATGTACAAATAAAGATACTTTTAGATGTTTAATTGCTTTTTGGAGCATTGGGATCGCTAGACGAGGATGAAAATGAGCCCATGATTTACTCTCCCTCAAGTCATCCGAGGTGTGTATGAAATTCTTCTTTCAGACTAATAAAATCGGAGTTATATTACAAAAGTCCAGGCCAATCCAAGCTTTATAAAGGCAGTGACTGTTTTTCTGTTTTTGAAGTCCATAAAAAGTGCATCTGTCCATCATATAACTGCTCCACGCGGCTCTGGGGTGTTAATAAAGGCCTTCTGAAGCGAATCGATGCATTTGTGTTAGAAAAATATCCATATTTAAAACTTTATAAAGTAAAGTTCTGGCCGATCGCCTTCCGTGGAAAAGTGTTGAAAGTGCCTCGCGCAGTTCAAGATGCGTTCGTGACGTCATGACGAGCGTAACTGGCCGCGTTTGTCTTTCGATCAGCAGAGGACCTTTCAACACTTTTTCCATAAATTGAATATGGAAGGCGATTGGCCGAAACTTTACTTTATAAAGTTTTAAATATGGTTATTTTTCTTACACAAATGCGTCAATTCGCTTCAGAAGGCCTTTATTAACCCTCAAAGCCGCATTTTCATTTTTGGGTGAACTATCCCTTTAACTCTAGCGACTGTTAAGGGCAATTAATAGAAGAAATCTTGATCAGGCAGGGAATGGGAAGAATGACTGACTGATATATTCAGATGAGATTAAAATGCAGAAGCAGCTCTATAAGTGTTACATGATTACCAATCCTGACTAATTAGAGTTTTCTGAATCTGAGCCGGATGTGTTGGTTTACCCGGATCTGACGCAGCGTCGGACTCAACCATCATGACATCAGAAGAATCATCCATCATGACAGCAGCACATGCTAAAATCAATCAAAGAGATGTGACATTCAGAAAAAGACAATTAGATTCATATAAAAACAGAAACACTCAGGAAGGATATCTTGTCTTACGCATTGAATCAAACATCATTTGAGGCATCGCCATTGCTAAGAAAACAGAGAGAAACTGATAAGAGCATATGCTAAAACATCATTCAAACGATATGGACAAAAATACAGTAAAAAAAATACACATTTGAGTGAAGTGTGTGTTGGCCGTGTGTTTCTCTTACACCTACCACAATCAGCCATCATGGGAGCCGCTAAAAACAGAGAGAAACTGATAAGAGCCTATGCTAAAACAATAATTTAAATGATATGGACAAAAATACAGTAAAAAAATACACATTTGAGTGAAGTGTGTGTTGGCTGTGTGCTTCTCTTACGCCTACCACAACGAGCCATCTTGGGAGCCGCTAAAAACAGAGAAAAGCAGAATTACAGACACTTTAAAAACACATGAAAACAAAATCAAAACCCACTCGCACCAAACCAGCTACTGACACACACACACACACACACACGGCTCAAATCAGTCTCAAGAGCTCCAGAAACTGTAAAGTTGGTTGCATGACCATTGTTAATTTTCCTGTTTCTTTAGTGATTACCTCTGTGTGCTGGTATTAAAAACATCAGTTTTGTATTTTTATTTGACCTTGTGTCACGGCACAAAAACGCATCTTTATTATATGAACATTTACAGAAAACTCAATATTTGAGATCAGGATGGTCGTTGCTCTTTAAGATGTAAAATGATCTTCACACGGTTCATGAACATATATAATCATTCTTGTTCTTATAACTGAAGGTCAAATGTAATGATTGTTCAGGTTTTCAGTCTCAGCCCTGATTTTTAGGGTGTCTGTTAATATTTTTATGTGACTGTGAAAGTGTGAGTGTGCCATTTCTTTTAAATACGCCTCACTTTGGGGTTTGATTATCTCTGGACCAGACAGGAAGCTGAACCCTTCACAGATATACTGAGATTCTGCTGCTCACAGAGATAGAGCTGGTAGAAATCTGGGGGAAAGCTCTATTCACCTGCTTGGAGAAATGGACAGATGTAATATGATGTACTACAGAACTTACATCAGTGTCCTGGTCCTTCACCAGAGACATTCAACTGTGGCTAAACCAGGTCAAATACAACACTGTGGTTTTGCATTACCAATACACAGAGGTCATCACTCAGAAAAAGAAGAAAATGAAGAATCCACTGGAGCACTTGAGATGGACTGACACACATAAGAGGCTAAAGGAAAGAACAGTGTTTTATTTCTTACCGCACATCATCATCATAGGGGGACAGCCAGACCTTCCAAGCATATCTAATAAAGAAGTTAATGTCACATGTTGATGATGTGAGTACAATATTACACTATTATGTGACAGGAAACTGAAATCCTATGAACAGTCCAGATCCTGGAGAGCCAGTGTCCTGCAGAGTTGATCTGGTCCAGGTGTGTTTGACTGGAGGACAGTGTCTCTCCGGGATCTGGACTGGACCGCCCTGCTCTAAACACACACACACACACACACACACACACACACACACACATCAGTGAACTTACGCGGGACGGGCACTCTCCTCTGCAGCAGCGGCCCTTTGACAGTCTGTGTGCTGTCTTTATTGACGCCGATGAAGGCAGTGTGAGCGCTGCTCACTCCGGCCTGAACGCTGAGCTCCACAATCCGGCTCCGGACGGCCTCCGCATCTGCTCCTCCGGCCCGCTCCTCCAGCTCCAGAGAGCGGATCACAGACCGGGCCGCCAGCTGGTGGATCGTCCTTCTGCAACAAACACACACCTGTGAAGACGTGATCCGATATGGTGGCACTAATGTGAGCACAGGTCGTCTGATCCCACTCTTCTTTGTATTGTATCTGACCTCTGACCTGTAATGTGGCCTGGATTATAATAATGTCTGTTCGTTGGCCAGAGGAGAACTGAGCGACTGAGCCTGGTTTCTCCCGAGGGATTTTCTTACCGTTTTTTCCAGCAGAAAGCTAACGAGCTAGCCATCACGGGGGTGTCTTTGGTGTCTTTGTAGCCTTTACAGAAGATTTTCTATCCAGCCTGGAACATGTGCATCTTTTTGGAGTTGTTCAGCAATAAATCAAAACGCTTACATCCAAGATTTATCCACTTGATGTCCATAATTTATAAATTTTCCGTCATTTTTGCCGCTAGCGCGATGCTAGCTGCCATTTTGGATGAGGGATTGACCAATGACAGGCTGATTCGTCATCCACGTTGGTGTGCGTCATTACGCATGAACCACAGCTCTGTTATTGTGGATAGAGAGAGAGACGCACGGCTAGTATTGAGGAGAGAGAGAGAGAGACGCGCTGCAGTTTTTAGTAGTTTTGTGGAGAAAGTTTGAGGAAAAAGTTTGAGGAGAAAGTTTGAGGAGAAGTTCCTGATAGGAACTGTTTTGAGGCTTGGCACCAGTAAATATCCAAAATCCAAAGAGGCCAAAAACGCCTGGACTTTTTTTGGAAAAATGTAAATAGTTTTGGTTCTGTATAAGTTATCATGTTTATTCCTGAGTTCCAGGACTCCAAAGACTTGAACAAACTGTTTTCCAGAGGAAAAATGCTTAGCTTTTATTTATTTGTGTGTGTTTTCAATAAATATTTGAGTGATTAAATTTCCGTTTTATGTTTTCATTTGTCTTTATGGTCCCATAACTTATTTTACATTCAGGTGACATCAATGCAACACAAATATACTGACAGTGCAACTTGTCTTGAAAAAAAAGAGGTGTGTCAATTGTCTGTGCACAACAGGGTTGATGTTTTACAAGCTTTTTTAGTAAATAACACCTGGCGGAAAATTAATTGTAAAAATACCTTTAGGTCTTAAAGGGTAACTAAACCCCTGCTCAGAGCTTAACTCCACCCACTGGCAATTTTCAAAAAATGCTGGAAAAGTGGGCAGAGCCCGGCGGACACAGAGGGGACGAACCGAGGGCGGGGCTGAGCGGAGGGCGTGCACCTGAGACCCGCAGTGACGGGTTGATTGACAGCTGTGTCTGACTCGCGAGTCGCAAAGATGGAGAATGACTGGAGTGACGCCAGCTTTGCAACAGAGCGGTCATTTCTCCACCTTCACCTGAAGTGGAGGAGGGTGGATTGTCTGTAGACATAAACCCGGAGCCTTATCAATGCGAGCCACTGCTCAAACTGCGTTAACTCCCGATGCCGACGATGCTAGTGAAGCAGCCGCGCAAGAGAACTGACCTAATCTATCTGCGTCTGCGGCAACCACTTGCGTGTCAGGGTTTGAAAGCGTGTCTCATGTATGAAAATTATCTGTACACATGACGGGCGGCAATAATATCGCAAGAAAAGCCTGACGTGTACTGACAACTGCATTATTTAACCGTATTTTCTTCAATACAATGTTAAAGCAAGTGTTAAGTCAGTTTCATCATAATGTTTACACTTCATGTAACATGACAGTTCATACTGGAGTGAAGCCGTTCTCATCGTGTGATTGGGGGAAACATTTCTGAGGGCGTGGTGAGCTCGTGCCAGGGGCGCGGATAGTGAGCCGTTGGAGGTACCATCCTACGTCACGATGTACCACAACGTCCAATAGGAAAATTCAACTGCAGTAGCCACCGTTCAACCTTAAGAGGGCAGCACTTTGGCGGTTTTACACCATATTTTATAGAATTAAAACACTTTATACTCAAATGTCAAAACATTTACTCGAATCAATGAACAGAATTAATAAAGCCCCAGTATTACAGATCATTAACTAAAAAAAGTTGGTTTAGGGTTTAGTTACCCTTTAAAGGGTTAAGAGCTCGCTCAAGTACTGGAGATAAACCATTTAGTGCTTTGTAAGTAATAAGCAAGATTTATGGGCTATGGGCTAATATGGTCACACTTCCTGGTTCTAGTAAGAACTCAAGCTGCTGCGTTTTGGACCCACTGGAGTTTGTTTATTAGGCGAGCAGGGCAACCACCCAGTAGAGCATTACAATAATCTACAGCTCATGAGCATTACAATAATCTACAGCTCATGAGCGCATTAACTCACTGTTCAGCATTTGGCATTGAGAGCATGTGCCGTAATTTAGAGATATTTTTAAGATGGTAGAAAGCAGTTTTACAGATGCTAGAAACGTGGCTTTCAAACGAAAGATTGGTATCAAAGAGCACACCCAGGTTCCTCACTGACGACGAGGACTTGACAGAACAGCATCAAGTGTTAGACAGTATTCTAGGTTACTACTTGTGGAGCTTTTTTGTCCAATAATTAAAAATTTATTTTTTTCTGAATTGAGTTGCAGGAAATTACCGGTCATCCAATGTTTTATATCAGCTATGCATTCCGTTAATCTTGTGAATTGTTAAGTTTCTTCAGGGCGTGAAGAAATATAGAGCTGAGTATCGTCAGCATAACAATGAAAACTAACGCCATGCTTCCTAATGATATCTCCCAGTGGTAGCATGTACAGGGTGAAGAGTAGCGGTCCTAGCACTGAGCCTTGTGGTACTCCATACTGAACTTGTGCTCGCTGTGACATATCTTCATTTACTGCTACAAACTGATAACGGTCAGATAGGTATAATTTAAACCATGACAAAGCAATTCCACTAATGCCTATATCATTTTCGAGTCTATTCAAAAGAATGTTGTGGTCGATAGTATCAAATGCAGCGCTAAGATCGAGTAACACTAATAGAGAGATACAGCCACGATCGGATGATAAGAGTAAATCATGTGTAACTCTGATGAGAGCAGTCTCAGTGCTATGATACGCTCTAAATCCTGACTGGAAATCCTCACAGATACCATTTCTTTCTAAAAAGGAGCATAATTGTGAAGACACTGCCTTTTCTAGTGTTTCTGACAGAAAGGGTAGATTTGAGATTGGCCTGTAATTGACTAATTCTGTAGGATCAAGTTGCGTTTTTTTAATAAGTGGTTTAATAATAGCCAATATAAAGTTTTTGGTACATATCCTAATGACAAAGATGAATTAATGATATTAAGAAGAGGATCTATGACCTCTGGTAGCATCTCTTTTAAGTCGGTATAGGGTCGAGCATACGTGTTGTTTGACCAATTCTTCTTCTCCTATAGCAGTGAATGAGTGTGTGTGTGTGTGTGTGTGTGTCTTCTCCTATAGCAGTGAATGAGTGTGTGCGTGTGTGTGTGTGTGTGTCTTCTCCTATAGCAGTGAATGAGTGTGTGTGTGTGTGTGTGTGTGTGTGTGTCTTCTCCTATAGCAGTGAATGAGTATGTGTGTGTGTGTGTGTGTGTGTGTGTGTGTGTGTGTGTGCGCGTCTTCTCCTATAGCAGTGAATGAGTGTGTGCGCGTGTGTGTGTGTGTGTGTCTTCTCCTATAGCAGTGAATGAGTGTGTGTGCGTGTGTGTGTGTTTTCTCCTATAGCAGTGAATGAGTGGAAGCTTATAAATAATGCAGAATTTATTTTTTTAAATTGTAAAATGCCTGTAGTTTTGTGTGATGGGTAGGTTTTGTGTGTGTGTGTGTGTGTGTGTGTGTGTGTGTGTGTGTGTTACCCTGTGTCTTCCGTTGGTTTCAGTGTAAACTGGAGCTGGTTGGTCACTGGTTGATCTTTCAGCCTGTATTTCACAGTTACTGCTCCTTCTGTCTTTCCTGAACTCTATGATGAGAGAGGAACAGAGAGTAATGTGAGCCTTTGAGGATTTTACACTCTTCAACCCCTTTCCTACAAGGGCCAGAGTCGCGTCACATCTGGGTTACGACAGGCTGTCTTTCACAGAACAACAAAAATTATTGAAATGTTGTTTTTGGTCTCCAAATGCCCTTTAAATTAGACCATTAAAAAGCTTTGACCTGTCCTTTCAGTTGAGCGTAGATGAGCGCCCTCTGACCCTGGAACAGGGCACTGATGGGTGGGGACAGCATGTCCACCGTAACGCCCTCAGGAACGGTCCAGTCCACAGAGATATTATCCACGGCCGGCTGGAGAGCAAACCGGAGCGACTGCATCACCTGACAGAGAAGGACAAGAGAGGGAGTTGAATACAAGCCCTGAACTGATCTTGTGCTGATTCTGTCCACAGCGGATCTTACTTTGGGCTGCATGCGGTCAGCGCCTGTGATGAACTGAGCGTGACCAGAACCTTCTCTGGCCATTCCTGTGATGAGAGCCGTACTCGCACCCTCACCAATCCCGAAGGAGAAACACCTGGAACACATGACCGTCCGACATGAACTAAACCCAACCCATAGTGATATAAGTGAAGGAGCAGGATTGAGACGTGTGCGCTCACCTGTGAGAGTAAGCGTGACTTTTCACCAGGTCCAGCAGCTCTTTAGTGTTCCACACCTCTCCATCCGTGAAGATGAACAGCTGAGAGAGAATCAGTGTCAGGCTGAGGAAAACACTTCACGATGAGCAGAAGGAGTGTGGAGAAGTTTGGCTGTACCTGTCGGGGGTGATCCGGGAAACAGGGCTGACTGTAGATGTGTTTCAGAGGCTGAAGGATCTCAGTGCCGCCCATGTCCGCCTTCATGTTCTTTACTCTCTTTAGAGCCTCTTCCATCGTGTCCTCGCTGTACACAACACTCTGACTGCAACAACACACACACACACACACACACACACACACACACACACACACACACACACACACACACACACACACACACACACACACACACACACACACACACACACACACACACACACACACACACACACACACATAAAACCACCACTAAACCACATGAGATCATTCCTGAAGAACAACTAACATCTGATGGTTTATTAACAAAGTTTGTAATTTTTTATTAACAAAGTAATGTGCCAAATACACAATCAACTTTATTCCCTCTAACTGAATGTAAGTGTGAACTCGTGAACTGGGTACTGACGGGAAGAAGGACTCAAAGTGAGAGCCGAATCCATAGATGTTGAAGTAGCATCCCATGGGAAGACTCTTCAGCAGCAGCAGCAGCGTGTCCTAGAGACACACATGTGCAGTGAGTACAGTAGAGACGCATGTGCAGTGAGTACAGTAGAGACGCATGTGCAGTGAGTACAGTAGAGACGCATGTGCAGTGAGTACAGTAGAGACGCATGTGCAGTGAGTACAGTAGAGACGCATGTGCAGTGAGTACAGTAGAGACGCATGTGCAGTGAGTACAGTAGAGACGCATGTGCAGTGAGTACAGTAGAGACGCATGTGCAGTGAGTACAGTAGAGACGCATGTGCAGTAGAGACGCATGTGCAGTGAGTACAGTAGAGACACATGTGCAGTGAGTACAGTAGAGACGCATGTGCAGTGAGTACAGTAGAGACACATGTGCAGTGAGTACAGTAGAGACGCATGTGCAGTGAGTACAGTAGAGACGCATGTGCAGTGAGTACAGTAGAGACGCATGTGCAGTGAGTACAGTAGAGACGCATGTGCAGTGAGTACAGTAGAGACGCATGTGCAGTGAGTACAGTAGAGAAGCATGTGCAGTGAGTACAGTAGAGACACATGTGCAGTGAGTACAGTAGAGACACATGTGCAGTGAGTACAGCAGAGACACATGTGCAGTGAGTACAGTAGAGACGCATGTGCAGTGAGTACAGTAGAGACGCATGTGCAGTGAGTACAGTAGAGACACATGTGCAGTGAGTACAGTAGAGACGCATGTGCAGTGAGTACAGTAGAGACGCATGTGCAGTGAGTACAGTAGAGACGCATGTGCAGTGAGTACAGTAGAGACACATGTGCAGTGAGTACAGTAGAGACACATGTGCAGTGAGTACAGTAGAGAAGCATGTGCAGTGAGTACAGTAGAGAAGCATGTGCAGTGAGTACAGTAGAGAAGCATGTGCAGTGAGTACAGTAGAGACACATGTGCAGTGAGTACAGTAGAGACACATGTGCAGTGAGTACAGTAGAGAAGCATGTGCAGTGAGTACAGTAGAGACACATGTGCAGTGAGTACAGTAGAGAAGCATGTGCAGTGAGTACAGTAGAGACGCATGTGCAGTGAGTACAGTAGACGCATGTGCAGTGAGTACAGTAGAGACGCATGTGCAGTGAGTACAGTAGAGACGCATGTGCAGTGAGTACAGTAGAGACACATGTGCAGTGAGTACAGTAGAGACACATGTGCAGTGAGTACAGTAGAGACACATGTGCAGTGAGTACAGCAGAGACACATGTGCAGTGAGTACAGTAGAGACGCATGTGCAGTGAGTACAGTAGAGACGCATGTGCAGTGAGTACAGTAGAGACACATGTGCAGTGAGTACAGTAGAGACGCATGTGCAGTGAGTACAGTAGAGACGCATGTGCAGTGAGTACAGTAGAGACGCATGTGCAGTGAGTACAGTAGAGACACATGTGCAGTGAGTACAGTAGAGACGCATGTGCAGTGAGTACAGTAGAGAAGCATGTGCAGTGAGTACAGTAGAGAAGCATGTGCAGTGAGTACAGTAGAGAAGCATGTGCAGTGAGTACAGTAGAGACACATGTGCAGTGAGTACAGTAGAGACACATGTGCAGTGAGTACAGTAGAGAAGCATGTGCAGTGAGTACAGTAGAGACACATGTGCAGTGAGTACAGTAGAGAAGCATGTGCAGTGAGTACAGTAGAGACGCATGTGCAGTGAGTACAGTAGAGACGCATGTGCAGTGAGTACAGTAGAGACGCATGTGCAGTGAGTACAGTAGAGACGCATGTGCAGTGAGTACAGTAGAGACACATGTGCAGTGAGTACAGTAGAGAAGCATGTGCAGTGAGTACAGTAGAGACACATGTGCAGTGAGTACAGTAGAGAAGCATGTGCAGTGAGTACAGTAGAGACACATGTGCAGTGAGTATAGTAGAGACGCATATGCAGTGAGTACAGTAGAGACGCATGTGCAGTGAGTACAGTAGAGACGCATGTGCAGTGAGTACAGTAGAGACGCATGTGCAGTGAGTACAGTAGAGAAGCATGTGCAGTGAGTACAGTAGAGACTAGGGGTGTAACGATTCGTTTTAACAACGATACGATTCATATCACGATTTGAGGTTGTCGATACGATTCAAGGACGATATTGGTTCATTTAGAACGATACGATCCGAAACGATTCAGTGACTTGAAATCGATTCAGTAACTTTTTAGCCAAAAATTGTGTGACTGAAATAAATATCTGGATACTGGTTAGTGCAGGTGAAGTTTCCAAGATTCCTGTTGTTTCTTGTAAGGGAATCCGGTATATCAAATAATTATGGATATAAACAAACAAGTAAACAACAATTAATGGCAAATGCATTCAAATTTTATTTGAATAAAGTGCAACCAACAGTTTAGGTTGAACCTAAACTTGAAGGAAGTTAACCTTTTCTGCTCTCATTTTCAATATTCAATACATTTTCAATAAAAGCACAGTAAGTGCAACCAACATTTCAACAGTAGGTTAACCTGTTACTTCTGCTTTTGTTATCCAACATAATAATATTACAATATTAATATCAAAAATAAAGTGCAACTAACTTCTCTTCAGGTTTAATTAATAGTAGGTTTACCTGCTACTTTTGCTGTTGTTTTTCAACATTAAAATAATACAAATACAATATTAATATCAAAAATAAAGTGCAACTAACTTCTCTTCAGATTTAATTAATAGTAGGTTTACCTGCTACTTTTGCTGTTGTTTTTCAACATTAAAATAATACAAATACAATATTAATATCAAAAATAAAGTGCAACCAACATTTCTTCAGGTTGAATAAACTGGCTGAACCTGCTACTACTCTCAGTTTAATAAACAAACAATATTTAACAAAAGATAAAATGTAACCAACTACTCTTCAATGACTCTACAGATTTCTTTTTCAAAAATATCAACATGATCTGACCGCAGAACACTTCTCTGTGCGTTCATTATGTCGCCAGCAGTACTAAAAACTCACTCTGCTGGTACACTGGTGCCAGGAATGCACAGGTAACAAGCAAGGGTTGAAAGGACAGGTAGCTCTTTCTCTTGGTGGCTTGATAATTTCTCGCTCGTTGGCTTCTCCTCTGCCATGCGCCATGCTATGTTTTGTTTTCTCAAGCCCCGTTCTCACCGCCAGCGACACGCAGCGACAAAGCGACACAATCCCATTAATTTCAATGAGCGCTGCTGCTGGCGTTGCGATGATGTCACAGATAGGCAGACTGAATCGAGTAACGTTTAACGCCTTTATCATTAAAAGTGCTAAGAAAAAACATCCATATAAAGTCTGACGTGCTTAAATCCAATGCGTTATTTTCTATGATCGATACAATCGATTGATTACCTTTTAAAACGATGTTAGATCGATATATGTCGTCCGGAAGGCCAACTTGCCGAGCACAGATCGATGTAGTTAGATCATAAGAAAATAAATCGATACATCGATGTAGTAGATGAATCGTTACACCCCTAGTAGAGACGCATGTGCAGTGAGTACAGTAGAGACGCATGTGCAGTGAGTACAGTAGAGACGCATGTGCAGTGAGTACAGTAGAGACACATGTGCAGTGAGTACAGTAGAGACGCATGTGCAGTGAGTACAGTAGAGACGCATGTGCAGTGAGTACAGTAGAGACGCATGTGCAGTGAGTACAGTAGAGACGCATGTGCAGTAAGTACAGTAGAGACACATGTACAGTGAGTACAGAAGAGACGTATGTGAAGTGAGTACAGTAGAGACGCATGTGTAGTGAGTACAGTAGAGACGCATGTGCAGTGAGTACAGTAGAGACGCATGTGCAGTGAGTACAGTAGAGACGCATGTGCAGTGAGTACAGTAGAGACGCATGTACAGTGAGTACAGTAGAGACACATGTGCAGTGAGTACAGTAGAGACGCATGTGCAGTGAGTACAGTAGAGACGCATGTACAGTGAGTACAGAAGAGACGCATGTGCAGTGAGTACAGTAGAGACGCATATGCAGTGAGTACAGTAGAGACACATGTGCAGTGAGTACAGTAGAGACGCATGTGCAGTGAGTACAGTAGAGACGCATGTACAGTGAGTACAGAAGAGACGCATGTGCAGTGAGTACAGTAGAGACGCATGTGCAGTGAGTACAGTAGAGACGCATGTGCAGTAAGTACAGTAGAGACACATGTACAGTGAGTACAGTAGAGATGCATGTACAGTGAGTACAGAAGAGACGCATGTGCAGTGAGTACAGTAGACGCATGTGTAGTGAGTACAGTAGAGATGCATGTACAGTGAGTACAGAAGAGACGCATGTGCAGTGAGTACAGTAGAGATGCATGTACAGTGAGTACAGAAGAGACGCATGTGCAGTGAGTACAGTAGAGACGCATGTGCAGTGAGTACAGTAGAGACGCATGTGCAGTGAGTACAGTAGAGACGCATGTGCAGTGAGTACAGTAGAGACACATGTACAGTGAGTACAGTAGAGACGCATGTGCAGTGAGTACAGTAGCGCATGTGCAGTGAGTACAGTAGAGACGCATGTGCAGTGAGTACAGTAGAGACACATGTGCAGTGAGTACAGTAGCGCATGTGCAGTGAGTACAGTAGAGACACATGTGCAGTGAGTACAGTAGAGACACATGTGCAGTGAGTACAGTAGAGACGCATGTGCAGTGAGTACAGTAGAGACGCATGTGCAGTGAGTACAGTAGAGACACATGTGCAGTGAGTACAGTAGAGACACATGTGCAGTGAGTACAGTAGAGACGCATGTGCAGTGAGTACAGTAGAGACGCATGTGCAGTGAGTACAGTAGAGACACATGTGCAGTGAGTACAGTAGAGACACATGTGCAGTGAGTACAGTAGCGCATGTGCAGTGAGTACAGTAGAGACGCATGTACAGTGAGTACAGTAGAGACGCATGTGCAGTGAGTACAGTAGAGACGCATGTGCAGTGAGTACAGTAGAGACACATGTACAGTGAGTACAGAAGAGACGCATGTACAGTGAGTACAGTAGAGACGCATGTACAGTGAGTACAGTAGAGACGCATGTACAGTGAGTACAGTAGAGACGCGTGTGCAGTGAGTACAGTAGAGACGCATGTGCAGTGAGTACAATAGAGACGCATGTGCAGTGAGGACAGTAGAGACGCATGTGCAGTGAGTACAGTAGAGACGCATGTGCAGTGAGGACAGTAGAGACGCATGTGCAGTGAGTACAGTAGAGAGACGCGTGTACAGTGGTTACAGTGACTCAGTACATCTCAATAAATGTCATCTGAAATTCTAAATCTTACTCTTGCACTGTCGATGCGCATCTGTGCGTCTTTCCCATGATGCATCATGCAGTCCATACTGCCAGATCTGTCAACCACAAAAACAAACTCGCCTTGAGATGCCAATGATGACATCACGTCCGCAGGGAACTCTGGGTACAAACTGATCATGAGCACCGGGTCGCCCATCAGAGACCCTGAAACAGAGACGGTGTAAACAGGGTAAGAGGGTGTGAATGGCCTGAATCCTGTATGAACTGTGTCTCTGTCCTGCAGAGCAAATCAAACTCCCTGAATAACTAATCAAGCCCTGTGTGAAAACTTGCATATGATCCACCCTAAACATCAGAGACCTCTTTTCTCTCTAATACAAGAATTATTAATAGTCTAAATGAAATGTGGAGTAAACAGGATAGTTTCTCTTTGTTGTAGGGTGAGGTCAGCAGTCTTTAATCGCTCAGTGAGGGAACTGCCATCATAACGAAATCTGGCATTGTGGGATATTTTACATTACAGTCGTGAGTGTGAAGATTCAACAGAACCACTGTCTTCTTGCCTACGATGACTAACCCTTTAACTCACACATTAAAAGTATATGTAATCATGTAGAAACAAAAGCCTGCACCTGTCTGAGCCGCGGCCGCTCCGGCCTCCACCACAGCAGTGGGCTGATGGGCATTCTCATAGTACAGAAGCAGCTCGACGTCCTTATCGAACCGGTGACCAGCACTCAGAGTCACCTGCACACACCATTACAGGCTTCAGGAAACTGACCTTAATGCATAAAAACTGTACATGCTCACACACACACACACACACACTCACACACACACTCACTCACACACACACACTCTCTCTCTCACACACACACACTCACTCACACACACACACACACAGTACCGTGGCGTGGGTGTGCTGTGCGTCGAGGAACACCAGAGGATCCAGAGGACAGCTGGAGTCCAGTCTGGAGATGCGGTCAGACGATCTCACATCCACACTCAGAGACAGTGTGTAGGGAATAACACTCGCTGAGGAAACTTCTGGAACACCAGCGGCTGAAGCTGAGACAATCACACACAGATATGACCCGGTATTCAATGAACACGGCTTTGATCACAGGAATAAATTACACTTTACTATACATTCATACACAGAGAACATAATCATAATCTTTGCTGCTTTAAATCAAACAGAACAGATTTTTAAAAATCATGTAGAAATACACAGAGGTAAAAACACTAGTGAAGATGAGGACAGTCAGTGTTGTGGCCTGTATATGATTATGATTGTGCAGTCCTGTAATGTGTGTGAGTGTGTGTGTGTGTGTGTGTGTGTGTGTGTGTGTGTGTGTGTGTGTGTGTGTGAGTGAGTGTTTGCTGAGATCACCTGTTGGTGTGTATCTGGGGTTGAGAACGGCTGGCAGACAGAAACGCAGTGCGTCGTCGGCCTGAATGCTGAGCTCCATCACATAGACGATGGTGATGACGGCGATCTGACCCGGAGACAAACACCCGACGCTCAGCTTGAACACATCCGAACTCTCGTCGCTCTCTTCCAGCAGAAACGCCTGCTGACCCGAACTCAGAGCATCATCATACTGATCCCGCGCCTGCAGAGACAAACACACCAGAGCCACTGCTCGTCACCTGATCTCAGTCTGACCACAAACACACCAGAGCCACTGCTCGTCACCTGATCTCAGTCTGACCACAAACACACCAGAGCCACTGCTCGTCACCTGATCTCAGTCTGACCACAAACACACCAGAGCCACTGCTCGTCACCTGATCTCAGTCTGACCACAAACACACCAGAGCCACTGCTCGTCACCTGATCTCAGTCTGACCACAAACACACCAGAGCCACTGCTCATCACCTGATCTCAGTCTGACCACAAACACACCAGAGCCACTGCTCGTCACCTGATCTCAGTCTGACCACAAACACACCAGAGCCACCGCTCGTCACCTGATCTCAGTCTGACCTCGACAACGCTTTACTGGCCAACTCAGACTTCTCAGGACGAGCCCCGTGTTTACAGTGGCGAGGATATTTTATAGGAGTGGCACAGAAATCTTCATTATTCGATTTTGACTATACAGTCCTGGACTGTGTGCCAACAACACAACTGAACACAGTTAAATGGACTTGACGGTGATTGAGGTGAATGTTTGTTTTCGAGTACATGTATTTGTGCATTAAATTACAGATAAAAAGTACATTCATTTGTGCCTTATATAGTGAGCTCATATATACATTGAGGGCGGTTCATAAATGTGACGCATATACACTCACCTAAAGGATTATTAGGAACACACACTAATACTGTGTTTGACCCCCTTTGGCCTTCAGAACTGCCTTAATTCTACATGGCATTGATTCAACAAGGTGCTGAAAGCATTCTTTAGAAATGTTGGCCCATATTGATAGGAGAGCATCTTGCAGTTGATGGAGATTTGTGGGATGCACATCCAGGGCACGAAGCTCCCGTTCCACCACATCCCAAAGATGCTCTATTGGGTTGAGATCTGGTGACTGTGGGGGCCATTTTAGTCCAGTGAACTCATGGTCATGTTCAAGAAACCAGTTTGAAATGATTGGAGCTTTGTGACGGTGCATTATCCTGCTGGAAGTAGCCATCAGAGGATGGGGACATGGTGCTCATAAAGGGATGGACATGGGCAGAAACAATGCTCAGGTAGGCCGTGGCATTTAAACCATGCCCAATTGGCACTAAGGGGCCTAAAGTGTGCCAAGAAAACATCCCCCACACCATTACACCACCACCACCAGCCTGCACAGTGGTAAAAAGGCATGATGGATCCATGTTCTCATTCTGTTTACACCAAATTTTGACTCTACCATCTGAATGTCTCAACAGAAATCCAGACTCATCAGACCAGGCAACATTTTTCCAGTCTTCAACTGTCCAATTTTGGTGAGCTGGTGCAAATTGTCGCCTCTTTTTCCTCTTTGTAGTGGAGATGAGTGGTACCCGGTGGGGTCTTCTGCTGTTGTAGCCCATCCGCCTCAAGGTTGTGCGTGTTGTGGGTTCACAAATGCTTTGCTGCAGACCTCGGTTGTAACGAGTGGTTATTTCAGTCAAAGTTGCTATTTCTATCAGCTTGAATCAGTCGGCCCATTCTCCTCTGACCTCTAGCATCAACAAGGCATTTTCTCCCACAGGACTGCCGCATACTGGATGCTTTTCCCTTTTCACTCCATTCTTTGTAAACCCTAGAAATGGTTGAGTGTGAAAATCCCAGTAACTGAGCAGATTGTGAAATACTCAGACCGGCCCGTCTGGCACCAACAACCATGCCACGCTCAAAATTGCTTAAATCCCCTTTCTTCCCCATTCCGACATTCAGTGTGGAGTTCAGGAGATTGACCAGGACCACACCCCTAAATGCATTGAAGCAACTGCCATGTGATTGGTTGATTAGATTATTGCATTAATGAGAAATTGAACATGTGTTCCTAATAATCCTTTAGGTGAGTGTATTACAAATACATGCAACCGTTGGGTGATCCGCTCATCTACTGTTCGTCGGGAACGATCTCTGCGCCTGGCACTGAGGAGGCAAAAGTCTCATGTGTTGTTGTCGTGGGGGAGTCACGTGATCAGCTGGATAAGATGGCGGCATAGTTTGATTCTCCTCACCCAGAATTGTTCATTTGATCGGTAATTCTCCGTTGAAACATTTTTATTTTTGTTCAGTTTGTTTATAATCATTTCAGTTGAAGCAGGATGGCAGAATCGGGTAAAAAGTCCATATCCAATACCTCGAAAAACAAAGTTAATCGGTCTGAAATGGAAGCCATTGCTGAATCAGTGTTGGAGAAACAGCCTGACTATCTTGAATCCCGTTTTGATCAACTTCAGCAGATGGGAAAAGATACGGAAGGGAAACTGGGCGCTATCCAGACCCACTTAATGACTTTGTCTGAGAGCATCGGAACTATAAATACGGAGATGGGAAAATACGATCGGATGTTAAAGGTAACTCAAAGTTGCTAGCCACTCAAGATGCAATGCTACAACAGATGCAACTTAAGTTGGCGGACATGGAGGACAGAAGTCGACGGTGTAACATTCGAATCACGGGCTTGACAGAGGGTCTGGAAGGGTCTAGTGCAATCCAGTACCTGACGCAATCACTCCCTAAAGGGTTTCCCTCCCTTGGCAGTCTCCAGGGTGAAATAATGCGTGCCCATCGAGTGTACACTGACAACAAGAATCGAGGGAATGCCCGCACAATGATTTTCAACGTCCTTCGTTTTACCACCTGCCAATCGATTCTTCGAGCTGCCAGGAAAAACCCTCTCACTGTCGAAGGTCGGAGGGTGAGATTTTTTCCAGATTATAGCAGCTACACTCTTAAACGCCGCTTAGCCTTTTCCCAGGCAATGGATAACGCTCGTGCCAAGGGCGTGGAGTTCTTCCTGCTCTACCCTGCAATTTTGAAGATAAAGGTTGGTGGCCGAATGGAGTCGTTCCAGTCTCCTAGAGATGCTGAGGATTTTATCAATACACTGCCTGCGGTGCTCCCCCTTTCGGGTGCGGACGATGGAATTTCAGTGGAAACTGAAGGTACAGATGCCGACGCGGACGCGTGAGCGGTTCGTCAAACAAGATCCTGTTCAGGATTTGTTTTGTTGTTCACTCCCTGGGCCTTTGTTACACAATTGCAGGCTTAGATTGGCTATTTGAATGTTTGGTTTGAAGCAGTTCGACAAGCTGCTTTAGAAGAGGACATTGCGCCGTTGAAGTCACAAAACTCATGGTTAATTCTGTATTTATAATGTTAACTTGTTTATTTGAAGTATAATGGTCTGATTTAATTTATATACAAGCTATGATTTGTTTTTGGATTAAGATGACTCGCTCACGCAAGCTCTGGATCAACAACTAATGTCCGACTTTTTCTTCTTCTTGATTGATTTATTTGTATAATTTTTTTCACTGCGAGGACCAACATTTTGACTGTGTAGTTACCGAGATGACTATAATACCTGTTCTGGTAGGAGGCCTACAGTGTAAGAAGTGTTTTCATCACTCATATATATATATATATATATATATATGTCTCCCGAGTTCTCGTCAGCGTCGCCCTGGCAACAAACAACGATCACCTGCCAGCACTCAGCACGGGCCGGATTGGCACAGCTGCAGGCGATCCCCACACCACATAAAGCACCGCACATGGGAACACCAGTCTGAGCACGAACACTCCATGAAGCAGAGCACTAACCTTTCTCTCTCTCTCTCAGACAGCAGCCTGTGACACTCCGGCCAGCCAGACCCTCTGACGTCACCGCGAGTCACCACTGCACCACCGGGAAGAAGGAAGCACCGCGCACCAAAGACTTCACCTCACTGTTTGTTCACCTGCTCACAATAAACCCACCCTCCGGGGGCTTTTCACCTAGCACTGTGTTGCGTGATTCTTCACCCTGCCACAGTGGTGGAGAATGCGGGCAAGAGCGTGAAGAATCACCAACCATCCCCGGACTTTTACTTTGTTTTTTTTTCCTGTTTCCCCAGTCACTCACGAAAACCCGGAAGTAGGGCGGCGTTCCTCCCCATCATGGAAGACCTGCTCAAATGCTTAACGGAAGTGAGTGCACGTCAGCAACAGATCGCTGAACACCTGGCAGCCCGTCAAGCATCGATACAAGAAGAGTTCGCCGCCCTCCGCCTCTCCGCTGCCCAACGCGTTCCGCTTCCTGATCCGCGAGTCCGAGCAACCCAGCTGCTACCAAAACTAACGTCTCAAGATGATGTTGAATTATATCTGCAGATGTTCGAGACCACGGCGGTTCGAGAGAGCTGGGAACGAAGCGAGTGGGCGCGGGTCCTGGGACCCCTTTTGTCTGGTGAAGCTCAAAGAGCATACTTTTCTCTTCCCGCTGAGTCGGCTGATAATTATGATGAACTTAAGAAGGAAATCCTCGGACGTCTTGGGCTATCCGCCATCTCCGCAGCCCAGCTGTTCCATGAGTGGGAGTTCAAGCCTCGACGCCCAGCCCGCGCCCAAGCCGCAGAACTGTCGCGGCTCACACGTCACTGGTTGCTCGAGGGAACACCCACCGCGGGTCAGGTTGCGGAGCGCGTCACCGTGGACCGGATGCTCCGAGCTCTCCCACCGCCCACCCGGAAGATCGGCCCACCCGGCCCCGCCAGCACGCGCATGGTTGGCTGGTTGCAGCCTGCATCAGGACCCACCCCGCGGGGCTCCACGAGCGGAGGTAAAAGTGAATGGACGGTCGGTCCTGGCCCTCTTGGATTCCGGGAGCTCGGTCAGTCTCGTCCAAGCCACCGTCCTCCCACCGCAGAAGGCCGTCAAAGCACAGCTCCCGATTACCTGCGTTCACGGCGACACTCGTCATGTTCCGGCCCGCCGAGTGACAATATCAGCGGGCCCTGGCGCCTGGCCAGTGGAGGTTGGCGTGTTGAAAGATCTTCCGGTTCCTGTGCTTCTTGGGCGGGACTGGCCGGGGTTCGAGGAGCTTCTTCGGGCCACCACGCAGCCAGCCAGCCGGGCCGGGAGCCGCCCCCATAGTCGTCGCCGCCGGAAGAGGAGCCACAACACCGCCCTGCTGGCGACAGACAGCGGGAGAGATGGTGAGTCCCCCTCCCCGGTTACTGACGTGTTCTTTGATGTCTTCCAACAGGTCCAGGGAGGGGGCTCGTTCGCGAAGGCCCAGCTGGAAGATGACCGGCTCAAGCATTGCTGGTCGCAGGTCCGGACAGTGGATGGCCACGAGCACCAACCAGCACCCCATCCTCTCCCGCACTTCGTCGTCAGGAACGGCCTGTTGTACTGTGTCGCCCAGCGAAGGGGGGAGGTAAAATAACTGCTCGTGGTTCCCAAACCAAATGTGGAAATGGTCATGGAGCTAGCCCATAGCCATCCGATGGCCGGCCACCTGGGAACCGCCAACACCATCCAGCGCATCCGGGACCGTTTCCACTGGCCAGGCTTGGATGGAGAAGTGAAGCGGTTCTGCCAAGCCTGTCCCACCTGCCAGAGGACCGCGCCACGAGCACCTCCCCCCAGTCCGCTCATACCACTGCCCATCATCGGGGTACCTTTCGAGCGAATTGGAATGGACCTGGTGGGGCCGTTGCCGAAGTCTGCCCGTGGACATGAACACATCCTGGTGATTGTCGACTACGCCACCAGGTATCCAGAGGCACTTCCCCTACGGAAAGCCACGGCCAAAAACATCGCCAAGGAACTCTTCCTCCTCTGCACCCGAGTCGGCATCCCAGCGGAGATACTGACGGACCAAGGAACTCCCTTCATGTCCCGGCTAATGGCTGACCTCTGCCGGCTGCTGAAGGTGAAGCAGATCCGGACCACAGTATACCATCCGCAGACAGACGGCTTAGTAGAGCGCTTCAATCAAACCCTCAAGCAGATGCTCCGGCGAGTGGCCGCCGAAGATAAGCGAGACTGGGACCTGATGCTTCCATACGTCCTCTTCGGAGTCCGCGAAGTTCCCCAACCTGGCAGGGTCCGTTCACGGTCATAGAGCGAGTGGGTCCTGTCAACTACCGGCTGCGCCAGCCAGGCCGGAGGCGTGAAGAGCAGCTATATCATATTAACCTGTTGAAGAGGTGGGTGGGGACCAGAGACCAACTCAGCGCACTGGCCTCTGTCGAGCCCCCGTTCGTGGACGTGGGAACACAGCTGTCGGCCCCCCAGAAGACGGCGCTGGATCATCTGGTCCGTCAGTTCTCTGATGTGTTCTCCACACGTTCCGGGCAGACCAAAGTCATCCAGCACGACATCCGCACACCACCTGGCGTCATTGTGCGGCAGCGGCCCTACCGGGTCCCCGAGGCTCGGAGACAGGCCATCGAGGACGAGGTCGGTGAGATGCTGAAGTCGGGGGTAATCGAGCCATCACGCAGCGCCTGGTCCAGCCCCATCGTCATGGTCCCGAAGCCGGATGGCACCCTCCGCTTCTGTAATGACTTTCGCCGGCTCAACGAGGTCTCGGAGTTCGATGGCTACCCGATGCCCCAAGTGGACGAGCTGCTGGAGCGCCTGGGGAGGGCTCGGTATATTTCGACGCTCGACCTAACGAAAGGTTACTGGCAAGTTCCCCTCACCGACTCCGCCAAGGAGAAGACGGCGTTCTCATCACCCAGTGGGCACTGGCAATACCGAGTCCTCCCCTTCGGCCTGCACGGGGCCCCCGCTACGTTCCAGAGGATGATGGACATTCTTCTACGTCCCCACCAAGCGTACGCGGCAGCATACCTCGACGACGTAGTCATCCACTCCGAGACCTGGCAGGACCACCTGGAGCGGTTGCGGAGGGTGCTCCTGGAACTCCGGCGGGCGGGGTTAACCGCCAACCCCCGGAAATGCCATCTCGCCCTCGCCGAGGCTCAGTACCTGGGTTTCCGGGTGGGTAGAGGACTGATCCAGCCCCAGCAGAAGAAGATAGACGCCATCCTGTCGACGCCCCGCCCGGAGACCAAAACCCAGGTACGAGCCTTTTTGGGGTTGGCGGGGTACTATCGCTGTTTTATCCCCGACTTCTCCACCCTAGCATCTCCCCTGACAGACCTGACCAGGAAGGGGCAGCCGGAGAAGGTGCAGTGGGACAGCAGCCTGGACAGGACCTTCCGGAGGATCAAGACCGCCCTGACCACGGAGCCGGTCTTGCGGGCGCCCGACTTCAACTGCCCCTTCCTGCTGCAGACGGATGCCTCGGACACGGGCCTGGGGGCGGTCCTTTCCCAGGTCCGCGAAGGTGAAGAGCATCCGGTCACGTACATCAGCCGTAAGCTGACCCCAGCCGAAACCAGGTATGCGGCGGTGGAGAAGGAAGCCCTGGCCATAAAGTGGGCAGTCCTGGAGCTCCGCTACTACCTGCTGGGACGCCGCTTCACCCTGATGACCGACCACGCCCCGCTGCAGTGGATGGCCCGAGCCAAGGACACCAACGCCAGGGTGACGCGGTGGTTCCTGGCGCTCCAGGACTTCCACTTTACGGTGGTACATCGGGCCGGGACGGCCAACTCCAACGCGGACGGACTCTCCAGGCTGTGGTCAGCTTACGCAGGTCTGTCAGGGCGCACTCCCCGCCCACCCCTATGTTCCCCAATGTGTGTGTCTAACTATCGTTACAGGACCAGAGCGACGCTTAGGGGGGGGGGGGGGGGGGTGTGACAAGTCTCCCGAGCTCTCGTCAGCGTCGCCCTGGCAACAAACAACGATCACCTGCCAGCACTCAGCACGGGCCGGATTGGCACAGCTGCAGGCGATCCCCACACCACATAAAGCACCGCACATGGGAACACCAGTCTGAGCACGAACACTCCATGAAGCAGAGCACTAACCTTTCTCTCTCTCTCAGACAGCAGCCTGTGACACTCCGGCCACCCAGACCCTCTGACGTCACCGCGAGTCACCACTGCACCACCGGGAAGAAGGAAGCACCGCGCACCAAAGACTTCACCTCACTGTTTGTTCACCTGCTCACAATAAACCCACCCTCCGGGGGCTTTTCACCTAGCACTGTGTTGTGTGATTCTTCACCCTGCCACAATATATATATATATATATATATATATATATATATATATATATATATATATTTTTTTTTTTTTTAAGCAAACAGTGGATATTATTTTTTGATTTCAACGGTTATTTAATAGTTTGTAATTCTGGGTTGAATTATCTTTGCTGCCCCGTGGTCACGGATCAACACGATCTGTATGTACTTTTTATTTACCTTTTTTATTTTGTATCGTTCTATTTTCTTTTCTTATTTGTTGTGTTTATTTATTTGTATATATTTTATTTTGGGGAATGTTCATGGTGCTCTATGTTTGGCAAGGCGAGAATCATTTCACAATACCTTGGAAACCTTAATTGTACCTATTGGCAAAAAATGGTTAGACCTATATTTAGACTACCAGGGTCTGCTATGAGAACTGTTCATGATGATCATGGGTGAATTATCTATTCTAGTATGGAATTGCAATGGGCTGAATGTACCGCATAAACGGAGCAGTGTCTTAACTTTGCTCCGGCAAAAGAAAATTAATCTTGCGCTTTTACAAGAAACTCATTTGTTAAGTAAAGATTCTGGTCGTATTGCTAATAGATATTATCACACTATTGCTTCCTCTACGGCTAGTACAAAGTCCAAAGGGGTAGCCATTGTTTGCAGACGTAATCTCAAAATTAAGGTGTTGGATTTATGGGCGGATGATGCAGGCAGAATTGTTATTGCGAAAGTTGAATTGTATGGCAAAAAGGTTGCTCTTATATCGATCTATGCACCAAATATATTTGATAATTGCTTTTATGATACATTAACACAAAAGATGTTAGATCTGACTGATTATTCATTCATAGTAGGAGCAGACATGAACGCAATATTGGACATTAACCTTGATCGGTCAAGTTCAACTGCTTCCAGGGAGCAAGAATTAGCTACTGCTGCATTACATTCGTGGGCTAGTAGTCTGGGGCTTATAGATATATGGCGGTCTCTCAATCCCTCATCAAAAGATTATACTTTCTTCTCATCCAGACATAAAACGTTTTCGAGGATAGATTTCTTGTTTTCGTCTCCTTTACTTTTTCAGAAAATTGATCATGCGGCGTTATTGCCTATCGCCCTCTCAGACCACAAAGGAATATGGTGCTGTGCTACTTTGGATGGTTTATCAAAACGAGCCATTAGGTGGCGCTTCAATACTTCCCTATTGGTGAATGAAGACTATAAGTCACAATTCCTATCTCAATTAGAGGAGTTTTTGAAGTTTAACGTAGGATCAGTTGAGGACCCCAGAATATTATGGGAGGCGATAAAAGGCTTTATACAGAGTAATGCTATACTGTTTTCTTCCAATTTGCGCAAAGCCAGATCTGCCAAATTGCAAGCTCTTGAAGCAGATTTTGTTAGACTAGATTCCACCTTACAGAGCAATTCCTCTTCACAAATAGCAGTGGAACGTGACCTTGTTAAGAAATAAATAAATGATATTCTGAAGCGAGTTTTTAATCCATAGAACTAGACAACGATACTATTTCCATGGATCTAGACCTAGTCATCTGTTGGCTATGAAAATTAGATCAAATGAGCATTTTGCTGATATTTCCTCCATCAAATCCTCAATGGGCATCATCACAACTGAACCCAAACAAATTAACGAGACATTTTGTGTCTTTTATTCTAATTTGTATAAATCAGAGCTTCAGCCTGAACAAGATAGATGTAATCATTTTCTTAAAAAATTACAGTTACCACGGCTGGCAACAAATGCTTCCGTTCTATTTGACAACAACATTTCTTTAGAAGAATTGAAAGAAGCAGCCCTTGCCATGCAAAGGAATAAATCACCTGGTTTAGATGGGATACCTCCTGAGTTTTATGTTATATTCTGGAACGTATTGGGTCCCTTGCTTCTAGACATGATAACAGCTTCAGTTGGAAAAGGCAGCTTTTCTAGAGATGTTAATACTGCCCTAATATCTGTACTTTTAAAGAAAGATAAGGATCCTACAGAATGCGCAAACTATAGGCCATTAAGTCTGCTAAACGCAGATTTAAAAATGTATGCAAAGGTTCTTGCCCGACGCATTCAGGATCACATGCCCTTGTTAGTCCATTGTGATCAGACAGGTTTTATTAAGTCCAGACTCGCAGTGGATAATGTCAGGCGCCTCCTGCATATAATCGATGCAACAGTGGGTGCTAAGGCTCCGTCAGTAGTGATGTCCCTTGATTCGATGAAGGCCTTTGATAGGATGGAGTGGTCATTCTTGTGGTCTGTTCTGGAAAATATGGGTTTTGGTAAAGGTTTTATACATATGATTAAAGTCCTTTACTCTAATCCCACAGCATTAGTACTCACTGGGCAATTGCTTTCCTCACCATTTTCTATAACTAGGTCTTCGCGACAAGGGTGTCCTTTGAGTCCAGCTCTTTTTGCTCTTTCCCTTGAACCTCTTGCCCAGATGATTCGACAATGCACTGAGATACAACCTATTTCCATTCACAATACTTTGCATCATGTAGCATTATATGCTGATGATGTTCTGGTTTTCATGGAAAATCCAATACACTCCATTTCTAACCTGCTGTCTATTTGTGAAGAGTTTGGCTGCTTATCTGGTTTTAAGGTTAACTGGTCTAAATCTGCCCTTTTACCTTTAAATGAGTCAGCTAAAATATTGCAGTATCCACCTATTATTTCTGTTGTTCAGAACTTTAAATATCTTGGGATACAAATTTTTCCCTCTTTGAACCATACTGTAACGCACAATCTTTCAGAAGTAACCAAGGACATCAAGAGAGATTTGGACAGATGGATTAATCTGCCCAATTCTCTGCAGGCCCGGATCTCTATTGTAAAAATGAATATTTTGCCTCGACTGAATTATTTTAGTTCGATGATACCCCTGTCCCCCCCTGTCAACTTCTGGAATAAAATCCATGGTAATATCTCACAATTCATCTGGAACAGGAAAAGACCGCGTTTGAAGTTGGCTACTTTACAGAGGAAGAGGGTAGATGGGGGCTTAGCAGTACCTAATTGTAAGCTTTATTTTTGGTCTTTTGTGCTCCGGCCTCTGTTTATATGGTTTAACCCTCATATCTCTGTCTCTTGGCGTAAGATTGAGGAACATTTTGTGCATCCATGGAATTTGGAAGACGTTCTTTTTTCTAATGTATCAAATAAGCAATGTCAGCTGCGCTTTGGTCCCATAGTTTCTCATCTTATTCAAATTTGGAGGTTGGTTGAATCTAGATGCAAGATCTCATGTAGGTGGCATACACAGTCTCCCATATTCAATAATAAAGGTCTGACAATTGGTGGCAGACCCATTCCTCCTTCGCTTTGGAGTAGGAGTGGTGTTCGTCACTTGAAAGATGTTTATAATGATTCTGGTTTGTGCTCTTTTCAAGATATTGCAAACTCATTCAATCTGCCAGCCTCCTCATTTTTCTTTTATTTACAGCTTAGATCGGCCCTCAAAGCATATGGTGTACCTTGGCAACAAACTTTGTGTGTACACCCATTGCATAATTTGATTATTGCTCAAGGAAATAATAGAGGATTGGTGTCCATATTATATAATTTTATTTTGGAGGCCTCGAATGCCAAACTGCCTTTAGATAGAGTATGGAGACGTGAAGTATGGAGTATGGTGACCCGAATTTGGATCCAGATTTTACTTGGGAGGATGTTTGGGTAAATATAAAGGAGGCCTCTCGTAATCCTGACCACCAACAGATTCATTTCAACTTTGTACATAGAACATATTTAACCCCTCGCAAGCTCCATTTAATGAAGGGATTAACCGACCCAGCTTGTACTCTATGTACCCTCAAGGTACCAGGTACTTTCTTACATATGATGTGGGAATGCCCGCCTGTTGCTCAGTTTTGGACAGAGGTAGCATCCAGATTGTCTGATTTGGTTTCAGTAACAGTACCCGTAACAGTGCCCGTTTTGTTATTGAATAAGTTAACAATGTTGAACACTAATATTCAGCATAAGCGCACAGTATTAGCTGGCCTCACAGCTGCTAAAAAGATGATTGCATTGAGATGGAAACCTCCTCATTCACTTTCTGTTAAATGTTGGATTCTTACATTTCTGGATGTGATCTTTTTAGAATTGTCTACTGCTCGAGTTAATGGTGCGAATGAAAAGACAATCTGTAGTTGGAACACACTTGCTGAGTCACTGAAAGCCTGGTTAAGATAAATAATTTTTGTTTTATTTATTTACATTTTTTCCTGACTTGAGTTGTTTATTTGTTAATTTGAGCTCCTGAACATGAGTAATTCCCTTTTATTTATATATAAGTTATTTTATTAATATTTATTTTTCCCCTCCATGTGTATATTGTATATGTATGTAAACGTTATTTTATTTGTGTGTATATGTTATATGTATATTTGACTTTTTTTTTTTGTTCTTTTGAAATGCCTTGTAATATTTTGTTATTTTCCTTCCAATAAACATTTGATCGCAAAAAAAAATGTGTTGTTGTCGTAAAGAGGCGGTTCTACGTATAAATAAAGTAAATTCTGGTCAAGTTAATAAAGACAGCAATGGTGGCCACGCCCCCTAGCTCCACCCCTCCGTGTTCAGTGTATGCCAATGCTATATTTTGATTGATATTAATGCTGTATTTCAGGTAAATCGTGATGCTGCAAGAGCTTCATTAGACGCTTGATTGTGGGAAACATGTTCATTATTTTCTAATGGTGTTCATTTCTGGGGTCACCTGAGGGTCAACTATATCAGACACAACAGCAGAGCTGAAAGCTGTGAGGTTTCACGATCAAACAGAGAAGGCCATTCATAACACAGGTACTTTACATGAACCATGACCAAAAAAAGACATTTTATTCAAAGGCTGAGAGACACTGTGGAAAGTTTTCAAAACAATGTCATGGCAAAAGTGCATTTGTACAATCTCTCCAGAATTACACGGGTTGCTGAAGAAAGATAACAAAAACGTCTGTAGTGTAATGTGTGAACGGACAGACTTCTGGACTCAAACACCTGTCGTAGATTAAACACAACACTCACACTCTGTTTGTCCTGCAGCTCCGCCACAATCTCCTGCTCTCCGATCTTGGCACTGAAGTGGCAGACGGCGGCCTCGGCGGGCAGCGGGAACACGAACACGGCCTCCAGCGGACGCTCCTCCTCATTGACATACTGCAGACTGGAGCTGACGGAGGTCACATGATCCCGAACCTGCAGCTGCACTGAGATGCTCTTCAGAGGAACTGAGGGAAACACACACACACACACACACATCAGAAGATCGGCACAAACACACACACCTCAACACTCTCTTCAGAGAAACTGAGGGAAATACACACACACACACACACACATATCAGAAGATCTGCACAAACACACACACCTCAACACTCTCTTCAGAGGAACTGAGGGAAACGCTTGCGGTTTCTTGACTGTAACCCTATTCCCTGATAAAGCGGAACGAGATGCTGCACTTCTTAGCGCTAATGGGAAGTGTCTTATCACGACCAGCTGTGAAAAAGTGTGTTTAACACGTCAATGAAATTGACCCAGAGGTATTATAGCGTCGTCTGGTGACGTCATTAATAGATGAGCCCCAGCTGCTAGCCTTCAGGTCTTTTTTGTTGAAGAACAGTCCTGGGACATCATTAGCACAGCATCTCGTTCCGCTTTATCAAGGAACAGGGTTACAGTCAAGTAACCCGCACCGTTCCCTTTCGAAAGCTACACTCAATGCTGCGCTGCTTAGCGCTAATGGGAACGAGAATACCCACGGCCCCATGTTTGATGGTGTCTGGACCCCTAAGGTTGTGTAGGTGTGCACATGATTGCAAGAAGCCTCAGACACTAGTTTGTCGATGTCGATGTCAATGTCGAATCAAGGACATTAGAGTGGCATGAGCATCCAAGCTATAAAATCTTATGAATGTGTGCGGAGAGGACCAACCTACCGCATCACAAACACTTTTTAAGGGGACACCCCTTGCTAACGCAGTAGAAGAGGCGAGTCCCCTGGTGGAGTGAGCCCTTAACCCTATAGGAGAAGCTTGCCCGCACGCCTCATAGGCAAGAGCAATAGCATCCCTGACCCAGTGTGACATCGTTTGTTTGGTGGCGGCAGAACCTCTGTTACGGCCCCCATGGCAAACAAGCAGCTGCTCTGACTTATGCCGCAGGCCGGAAGAGCACAAACTGGACTTTTCTATGAAGTTTCTCCTGATCCGGCATTGTGAACGGCGGAGGGCAGAAGGTTTCAAGAGTGACAGGATGTACAGTCGAGAAAGGAACCTTAGGCAGTTGAGGATGCAAAATTACTTCCACCAAGCCTGGGGCAAAGTCTAAGCAGGATGGCGATATTGATAGAGCCTGCATATCCCCAATACTTTTTAAGGAAGTTAAAGCCACAAGAAAAAACATCTTTAGGGTCAGAAGTTTGTCAGACACTGACTCTAGAGGATCAAAGGGGGTCTCCACCAGACCCTCGAGGGCTATAGCTAAGTCCCTTGAAGGGATCTTGGTTCTTACCGGGGGCCTCAACTGCCCGGCCCCACGAATGAAGCGAGCCAGCAGAGGATGTCTCCCGAGTGGCAAACCGTCAATCAAGGCGTGGCAAGCCGAAAGTGCGGCCCCATAAACCCTGAGAGTGGCGGAGCCTGCTGACAACTTTTCCTGCAGAAAATCCAGAACTGAAGCAACCTGGCAATTGACTGGGTCTGCATTATGTGTTGCACACCACCTTTCAAAGACCCCCCATTTATTGGCATACACTTTCCAAGAGGAGGGAGCCCTAGCACTTATGATGGTCTCAATAACTACAGGCGAAAGCCCAGTGTCCCTCAGTTGGTGCCCATCAGGGGCCAAACATGAAAGTTCCACAGGTCAGGCCTGGGGTGAGATATCATGCCCTCTGCCTGAGACAGAAGGTCCCTCCTCGCTTGGATCGCCCACAGCGAGCCATTGAGGAGAGACACTATCTCCGAGAACCACACTCTGTTCGGCCAACGCAGTGCTATCAATAAGAGGCAAGACCCTTGTTGGCGAACCCTGGCTAGAACTCCCGGGAGCAGAGAGACTGGAGGGAAGGCATACAGGCGCATCTTGGGCCATGTATGAGGACATTAGTCATGTCTGGTCATGTCAAAATCTGGTCCAGATCTGCTTGACTACTTCTGGGTGGAGTTTGCATTCCCCCATCTGTAATTCTGTCTGGAGAGTAAATCTGCCTCCACCTTCAACTGCCCCGGAATTGGCCAAGAGAAAAATCTGTCTCGCTATCCTGTTTCGATGGCGTGAGCACAGACCACAGACTGTCGCTGTACTGTCCACCCGCACTAGGACATGACAGCCCCTCAACTGGGGGAGAAAGTATTTCAGGGCCAGAAATACAGCCATCAACTTGAGGCAGTTGATGTGCCAATCGAGCTGATGACCCACCCATTCCCCTTGGGCTGGCATTTCAACATATTTCAACACACTCTTCAGAGGAACTGAGGGAAACACACACACACATCAGAAGCAGATTCGTTGCTGTCAATGCATTGCTCCAGAACTGCTTAAAGTGACGCGTTAGAGCGATAAAGAACAGACGTCAGGTCCAGAAAAACTGGTTTGACTCACAAAAGAGTTTCAGAGGAACGCATTGCTTCAGCTCGTCTGACCTGCTGGGAATGTTTGCTGAGGGTGTGTGTGAGTGTGTGTGTGTGTGAACACGTGATCATCAGACCAGGCCACCTTCTTCCATTGCTCCGTGGTCCAGTTCTGATGCTCACGTGCCACTGTTGGTGCTTTGGGCGGGTTCAGGGGTCAGCATGGGCATCCTGACTGGTCCATACTCCACAAACTGAGATGCTCTGTGTATTCTGAGCCCTTTCTTGAAATTTTTCCAGAATGGCTATACAGCTGAATAAAATTATGCTGCATTATTTTCCTGTTTAACACTGTAAAGCTGCTTTGAAACAATCTACATTGTTAAAAGCGCTATATAAATAAAGTTGACTTGACTTCACTTGACTTTCTATCAGAACCAGCATTAACTTCTGGAGCAGTTTGAGCTCCAGTAGCTCGTCTGTTTGATCGGACCACACGGGCATCAATGAGCCTCGGCCGCCCATGACCCTGTGGCCGGTTCTCCACTGGTCCTCCATGACCCTGTGGCCGGTTCTCCACTGGTCCTCCATGACCCTGTGGCCGGTTCTCCACTGGTCTTCCATGACCCTGTGGCCGGTTCTCCGCTGGTCCTCCATGACCCTGTGGCCGGTTCTCCGCTGGTCCTCCATGACCCTGTGGCCGGTTCTCCGCTGGTCCTCCATGACCCTGTGGCCGGTTCTCCGCTGGTCCTCCATGACCCTGTGGCCGGTTCTCCGCTGGTCCTCCATGACCCTGTGGCCGGTTCTCCGCTGGTCCTCCATGACCCTGTGGCCGGTTCTCCGCTGGTCCTCCATGACCCTGTGGCCGGTTCTCCGCTGGTCCTCCATGACCCTGTGGCCGGTTCTCCGCTGGTCCTCCATGACCCTGTGGCCGGTTCTCCGCTGGTCCTCCATGACCCTGTGGCCGGTTCTCCGCTGGTCCTCCATGACCCTGTGGCCGGTTCTCCGCTGGTCCTCCATGACCCTGTGGCCGGTTCTCCGCTGGTCCTCCATGACCCTGTGGCCGGTTCTCCACTGGTCCTCCATGACCCTGTGGCCGGTTCTCCACTGGTCCTCCATGACCCGGTGGCCGGTTCTCCACTGGTCCTCCATGACCCGGTGGCCGGTTCTCCACTGGTCCTTCATGACCCTGTGGCCGGTTCTCCACTGGTCCTCCATGACCCTGTGGCCGGTTCTCCACTGGTCCTCCATGACCCTGTGGCCGGTTCTCCACTGGTCCTCCATGACCCTGTGGCCGGTTCTCCACTGGTCCTCCATGACCCTGTGGCCAGTTCTCCACTGGTCCTTCATGACCCTGTGGCCGGTTCTCCACTGGTCCTTCATGACCCAGTGGCCGGTTCTCCACTGGTCCTTCACTTCTGATAGAGACTGGCCACTGCAGACCGGGAACAGCCCACAAGAGCTGCAGTTTTGGAGATGCTCTGACCCAGTCCTCTAGCCGTCACAATCTGGCCCTTGTCAAACTCGCTCAAATCCTCACGCTTGCCCATTTTTCCTGCTTCTAACACATCAACTCTGAGGACAACATGTTCACTTGCTGCCTAATATATCCCACCCCAGTGTTGTAGTCGAGTCACCAACTGTCGAGTCCGAGTCGAGTCTCGAGTCCCAGTGTTCCGAGTCGAGTCTCGAGTCCCAGTGTTCCGAGTCGAGTCCAAGTCGAGTCACCATTACCTGAGTTTGAGTCCGAGTCGAGTCCCATGTTCGAGAATACAGAAAAAAAATTAATATTGTGATACATTATTACAATTTACAATATTTGGTTTTCAATTTATTATACTTTAAATTATCATTTATTTCGTTTCCAACACTCATAATAAATCAGAATATTAGAATGATTTCTGAAGGATCATGTGACACTGAAGACTGGAGTAATGATCCTGAAAATTCTGCTTTGCATCACAGAAATAAATTATAATTTAAAGTATAATAAATTGAAAACCAAATATTTTAAATTGTAATAATATATCACAATATTAAAAAAAATTTCCCCTGTATTTTTGATCAAATAAATCCAGGCTTGATGAGCAGAAGAAATTTCTTTCAAAAACATTACAAATAGTAATGTGTCCAAACTTTTGGCCTGTAGTGTATGTCATGTCGGCAAATATATTTGAAAGGATTGTTTATTGCTGCTTCTATAGACACTATTGTGTATTTTACAAACTATAAATGTATTGTTTTGCTATAAATTATATGTATTTTAATATCTGAAATCTAAAATAAACATAAGCGGGATTAAGCGCTGAGCGCGTCTGTCTTTGGCACAGTTTGAATCTGGCAGTTATTGTCACGTCACTGTACATTCGCTTCACTGTCCGCAGACATCGCCCAACCCTAGCTTCCTCTGTTTATTATCATATATGCATTAGGCAATAATAGTTTTTTTTAAAGCTAATGTTAGCCAATGGAAACCATTTTACTTACTTTTCTGGGTGCATCCGTGACAGATGTCTGTTCAAGTTTGAAGTTGTCCCAGTCTTTTCCTCAATTGTGCGATTACACACACAACATTTAGCGCTGCTCTTTTCAGCATTAGATGCAAAATCCGTGTAGGCGAACTTCACGACAAATGTCAACATTTAGCCCGCGAATAATGCACAAGAATGCGGCGTAAAGTGAGTGACGTCAGTCAGTGAGTGTGTGGTCCAGCAAGGAGAGCGAGCGGTAGCAGTGTCTGTCTGTGAGGGAAAACATAGATCACGGCCGGACTTGGGAGCCCGAAACAGGAAAAGTGTAACAACTTATATCAAATTTTGATAACCTATTTTGTCAGAAACAACGTAATTAATTTGATGAATCCTCAAGTGCGATTTTATATATCCTCGAGACTCGAGTCCAAGTACGAGTCATCAGTCCAGAGAATAAGGACGAGTACTCCATCACTGTCCCACCCACTAACAGATCATCAGTGTTACTCACTTCACCGGTCATAATGTTATGCCTGATCGGTGTATTTTCATATATTTGAAATCACAGAAAGACAATAATGGATTCTCTCTTTCACCATTGGAGCAAATTGTAATGCTAAAATGAGTCTTGCTATGGTCTTCTATAAACTTTATTAAACCTTGTTCCCTTTTATACTTTGAGCACCTGCCCCTCCAAAGCTCTCTCTCTCTCACACACACACACACACACACACACACACACACACACACACACACACACACACACACACACACACACACACACACACACACACACACACACACACACACACACACACACACACACACACACACACTCACACCAGAAGATCTGCACCTACTGCTGTAATTTTGAGGGAGAGTTTATACCTGGTTCATTTTTCTCTGACACGAGTCCACAGCAGTTCACCATCCTGACCCTGTGAGAACACAAGAGCGTTACTGTACATCATGAGTGTGAGTGTGAGTGTGTGTGTGTGTGTGTGTGTGTGTGTGTGTGTGTGTGTGTGTGTGTGTGTGTGTGTGTGTGTGTGTGTGTGTGTGTGTGTGTGTGTCAGTACAGCACTATCGTAAACAATAGTAAGTCATGACACATTTAAAGGTGCTAACTGGAATGAAAAACATCGTTCATAAGAAACTGAAAGTGACGTCCTTTGCTTTAGAGTGAAAGTAAACAGGAAGTTAGTCTTACTTCTGTTAGAGTCTTGAGCGCTGGAGTCCTTCAGTGAATCCGCAGAGAGTGAGCTGAGAGTGAGACTGAGCGCGCTCCTGATGCAGGAAGAGACGCGGTGACGCGCAGAACATGAAACGATCAGCTGCGCAGTTCCGAGCAAGGGCGTGGCTCATGAATATTCAGTAGATTACGTCATGGACGGCCCAACGCGTCATCTTATTTACATTAGGCTTGTTTGAGATGAGCAAAATCTGCGCAGAACCAGAGCCCGTCTACGGAGAGCCTGCCCACTCCCTATTAAGCCCTGTTGTACAGAATTTTGGTTGTAGTACCACCAGAGTTCCACTGGGGGCGATCGCCATGAGTGCAAAATGAATGGAAGTCAATGGGGCTTGACGGCTAAATTTGTCTCTTTCACCCGATTGCCGTTGAGAAATCTCAGAAATGATTGTAGATTTTGCAAGTTCAACATGGGTTTTAGGTCGAAAGTTGAATGAACGAGTGCTTATGTCCTTTTGATTTCTTACAGGTTGAGTTGTTGTTGTCCATAACACGCTAGCATTCTGCTAATGAACGCTGATTGGTCAGTGAAGGACTGATTACGACCAGAGATCCCGCTTGATGGCATCGTGTCATCTGAAGCGGGACCAGAAACAAACAAAACAAAAACTCTTCTAGCACGTGTATTTACCTGTGTCAGCTGTGTTGTCGATGCCTCGAGAGAAAAGAAAGTGCAGAGCGCGAAAGCACCAGAGCGACTGAAGGATTGCCGTTAAGCAGTATCTCTGGTCGTACATGTGTATGACGTCATTGACACTTTAAAAGACTTTTTAAAGCAAATAAGTGACTCTAAAAAATCTAACACCCAGCAATGTGTAATTTATTTGCATTTCCTTTCGAATACAACATTCAAATTACTAGATAAAAAATTATATCCTGAGAAAAGTGGATTTTTATTGGTATAGCGCCATAGACCTCCATTCATTCTGCACTCGTCCTGTGAGCGCCCTCATATGGAATCAGAGAGGAACTGCAACCAGTTCAGAAGCCGGAAGTTCAGTGAGAGTGAAACTTCTCGCCATATTAGACATTTTCTGGCAGAACCGATCACCGGTGATCAGCGCGAGATGCATGCCGGTTAGAAAAGTGTCCGAGGGCGGTCCGCCTTGCTCTGATGTCATGCTGACGTATGACAAAAAACTCTCGCGAGCGAAAGGCGGATGTGTCGGATTCTGCAGTCGAGCGCAGCTGCTCTCCACCGACTGCGCTAGCAAAAGCATGATGGGAAACGACTTGCTGACGACACAGCTTAATGCTTATTGGTTTAAACAACCGTGATGTATGGTTCTTTTTTTAAAATGTTTGATTTTAAAACTCTGAGATCATGTTTTTATGTGTGAATATTCCCAAACTCTCTAGCAAAGGCGATCTCTCTGTGGGTTATGTGATTTTGTCATATTTATAAAATATATATATATAAAAACATGTATGTAGGCCTAATTAAAGTCAAAATGATCGATAAACACGTCTTTCGAATGGAAATAAATAACAACAATTTTGGGTGTCTTGTTCATAATATTTATTTTCATATAAAAGTAACAGAACTTAAATTACATCCAGTTTATCAGCAACAAAGCGCACGAGTGTGAATCCCGCGATATCCGCCTGTGATCTCGCAGGTGTCGGATCCACTACGAGAAGAGAGAACTGTCCGGCTTGCCTGCACTTTTTTCACTCCTCCCCTCACTGCAGCCGCCTAGTCTCGGCTGAATTTCAGGCGAGGCGAGGCGCATCTCAAACAAGCCTATAGTTAAATCTAAATGTTAATTGTTAAATCTAAATGTTAAATCTAAATCTAAATGTTAAATCTAAATCTAAATGTTAAATCTAAATATTAAATGTTAAATCTAAATCTAAATGTTAAATCTAAATGTTAAATCTAAATCTAAATGCTAAATCTAAATCTAAATGTTAAATCTAAATGCTAAATCTAAATGTTAAATCTAAACGTTAAATCTAAACGTTACATCTAAATCTAAATGTTAAATCTAAATGTTAAATCTAAACGTTAAATCTAAACGTTACATCTAAATCTAAATGTTAAATCTAAATGTTAAATCTAAATGTTAAAACCGGTTATCTGCATTCTGAATTTGCATATTAGTTAAATATTTAGTTTCACCCGAAACATTTAGATTCAACATTTATATTTAGATTTAACATTTAGATTTAACATTTAGATTTAGATTTAGATTTTGTATTTAGATTTAACATTTAGATGTAACATTTAGATTTAACGTTTAGATTTAACATTTAGATTTAACATTTAGATTTAGATTTAACATTTAACATTTAACATTTAGGATTTAACATTTAGATTTAGATTTAACATTTAGATTTAGATTTAACATTTAACATTTAGGATTTAACATTTAGATTTAGATTTAACATTTAGATTTAGATTTAACATTTAGATTTAACTATTTAAAATATCTCTAAGTTGGCAAATATTGTTGTAAATGTGCTAAAAAAGTGACCGCCAAAAATTCATACCAGTTTTTTAAACATTGTTTGAAGCTAAATGTGTCAAAATGTTGCTGTTATTTTCAGCGTGAGCCGCTTTACAAACGGCGCCCCATAGCAAACAAGCTAAACAAAACCCAGAAGCAAAAACCCAGACGTTTTTATAAGCTGTTGACCCAAAAAACGAGCGTTTAAGTACAAAAAAGTGGATTCAGGCCATTGAGACAGAGCGCGCGGGTCATATTACACTGAGAACTACGGCGACTAGAGGGAACGTAATCAGCGACAGTAAATATAATATATAAAAAGGACATTTTGATATTTGACTTAACAGTGACAAAATGTTTACTGCACACATAGACATATTGAGGCATACTGAGTGTCAGGATCCCAAAATTGACCATTCTTCTGCTGAAGCTTCACTTCGTATTGCCTGTATCCACTTTTATCTTCTTAAACGCTCGTTTTTTTGGGTCGACAGCTTATAAAAACTTATTTCTGTGTTTTTTAGCTTGTTTGCTGTACACCTTGTCACATATCAGCTTTTAGACATTGTTCTGTTTTTTGTTATAAGTCCGAAATGACAATGAGGCAGCCTCACGCAATGCAGAGTCAATGGAGAGCTTTGGATTGTCCCCCCCCCCCCCCCCCCGGTGTGGGCGTGGCCTAAATACGCTCTGTCTCTATACTCTTTATCTAATTTGCATATTAATGTGTTCGTGGGGCAACATGTAATGAAATAAGAAGTGTAATAGTGGACGTGTGTGTGTGTGTGTGTGTGTGTGTGTGTGTGTGTGTGTGTGTGAAAAGTTGCCCGAATTTGATCTGAAATTACTATTCTTGGTCTTGCTCTTCATTGTCCTTGTACTCTTCCTCCTCTTCCTCCTCTTCCTCTTCTGCCTCTCTGTTTCCATCCATTGATGTATCAACACTCCTGGTCCACCTGTGTGCTCTGAACTGGCTTATATTCTACACAACTGATTTGATCACATCATTAGAAACAAGTGTGAACAATTTTGACTTGTTGTGTGTAAACGATGACCACTGTGTTGTAGTTGTGTTTAACTTTTGCCACATGTATGTACCGTTTTGCAACACAGTGGAAAATGTGTTTTAGTGAGTAAGAATGTGTTTAGAGTTTTGCAAAAAGAGTGGATGAGATTTGCAAACAGTGTCTGAACTACCTGAACTTGTTTAAGGTTTTGCCTACAAAGTGACTGATTTGACAGATGGGTTTAGGCCACTGAGCATTGGGTTCAGAGAATGGGCTTTAGTGTTTTAGCGATTGTGAAATACTGTAAGAGATTCAAACACATATAAAACTACAGAAATGACTCTAACTAACTGACCAAAGGCTTATAAATGTGAGAAGGACACAGAAAACATGCATTTAAAGTTAGATTTGTTAGTTTTATTGTATTAAATATAATCGTTCTACACAGTATTTGGTTCACACATCAGAAGTTACTGTAATTAAATCACACAGATAATAACAGTAATCCTTTACTTTACTTTATGAAGGGAAAGGTGATTAAATTAGAGTTACTGATAGTCTCCAGTTACACCAGCACTGGTGCAGAATCAGATGCCAGTGTTTGGACTAGAGTGAGCACAGATGTTTAAAACCGGTTCAGATAAACTCTTTTATCTGTTAGACTGGACTAAAGTCATGAAGACTTTAGAAAACCAGATTAAACACAGCTGATGACGGACACAGAGCAGCCGTGGGCAGCAGATGACGACCGATGACCGACTGCGATTCTGCTCTAATGTGATGAGGTCAAAGTTCACATGTGACAGATTTCACAACAGCGTTATCCTGAAGACCAGAACTCTTTACATGTCTAATCCTGCCGATATGATTACATTGTAAACGTATTGGCATTTGTGCTCTCAGAAGGATAACAGTGTTCAGATCTGATCATGTGATCATTTGTGACCTGCTGGGAATGTTTGCTGAGGGTGTGTGTGTGTGTGTGTGAGAGAGAGAGAGAGAGAGAGAGAGTGTGTGTGTGTGAGTGTGTGAGAGAGAGAGAGAGAGAGAGAGAGAGTGTGTGTGTGTGAGTCTGTGTGTGTGTGTGTGTGTGTGTGTGTGTGTGTGTGTGTGTGTGATGGGTAGGTTTAGGGTCAGTGTAAGGGGATAGAAAATACGGTTTGTACGGTATAAAAACCATTACGCCTATGGAATGTCCCCACATTTCACAAAAACCCCCGTGTGTGTGTGTGTGTGTGTGTAGTTTTTCCTCAGTGACACTACAATGCTCTGTCTGATGTGATACTGTAGTAGACGCTGCATGGTTAAAATTTTCTTCCTAATATTATCAATCTTACATGTAAAGAAGTTCATAAAGTCATTAATGCTGTGCTGTTTACAATCATCAGAAGTTGAAGCTTTATTTTTGGTTAATTTAGCCACTGTATGGAATAAATACCTTGGGTTGTGTTTGTTTTCTTCCAAGAGAGTTGAGAAATAAGCAGATCTAGCAGTTTTTACGGCCTTTCTGTATGCGATCATGCGCTCTTTCCACGAATTACGAAATACCTCCAGTTATGTTTTCTTCCAGCTGCGCTCCATTTTTCTGGCTGCTGTTTTAAGGGCCCGAGTGTGTGTGTGTGTGTGTGTGTGTGTGTGTGTGTGTGTGTGTGTGTGTGTGTGTGTGTGTGTGTGTGTGTGTGAGTGAGTGTGTGTGTGGGTGTGCTCGTTGTACCACGGCGTTGGACTATTTTCTTTAATCTTCTTTAAGCGCAGAGGAGCAACTGTGTCTAAAGTGCTGGAAAAGAGAGAGTCAATAGTTTCTGTTGCAACATCGAGTTCTTCGATACTATCTGGGATGCTGAGCAAATGATACTGATGAGGAAGATTATTTAAAAAGCAATCTTTAGTAGCTGTAAGAGCCATTATGCTTTATTTATATGTCTGTTGTAGTTCCACTGTTAGACACCGGGTGGAGTGTGGGTTTAATGGATATAGGTAGCCAGAGAGGAAGTGAGGTCAGGTGTAATGAGGGAAGCAAACAATTTTTGACCGTGTCAGGAGTGGGTATGAGGAGTACTATGTGTTTGAGCATCGTAACTGTGACAATAAAGGTGATAATTGCAGTACTGGACTGGAAGCGTCATGTTTTGGATCCCACGCGTCAGATAACCCTACAACACCTCTAGCCTAAGGGACAAGATGGTCCTTTGTCGCTACAGTAGCGGCAGTGATTGTCCTGCCATTTTTGAAGCGAGGGGGCAGCTTTGCAACCTTAGCTAAATTAAGTATACATGATACTAGGTAATGATCTGAGATGTCATCGCTCTGCTGCAGAATTTCAACGGTATCAACATTTATTCCATGTGACAATATTAGGTCTAAAGTATGATTATGGCGATGAGCGGCTCCTGACACGTGTTGCCTAACTCCAATAGAGTTTAGTGTGTCTTTAAATGCTAATCCCAATACGTCTTTTCCGTTATCTACATGGATATTAAAATCACCAACAATTAGTGCTTTATCTACGGCCAGAACTAACTCTGATAGAAAATCAGCAAATTCTTTGATAAAGTCTGTATTATGCCCTGGTGGCCTGTATACAGTAGCTAACACAAATGTTGAACGGGTTTTATCATGTACACTACATAGCGTTACATAAAGCACCAAAACTTCGAAGGAATTATATTTGAAACTAGACTTCTGAGTAATACTGAAGATATTATTATAAATTACAGCGACCCCTCCCCCTTTACCTTTCAGACGCGGCTCATGTTTATAACAATAATCTTGGGGGGTGGACTCATTTAAGGTAATGTAGTCGTCAGGTTTTAGCCAGGTTTCTGTCAAACACAGCACATCTAGATTATTATCTGTAATAATATCATTAACAATAAGCGCTTTTGGGGAAAGGGATCGAATATTCAGCAACCCAAGCTTTATCAATTGTTCATCTGTATTATATCAGTTGTTTATTTGTTGGATATCAATTACATTTTTACTGTTGAATGGTTTTGATGTTTTTTTTTGTATGTGTTAATTCGGGGAACAGACACAGTCTCTATATGATAATATCTAGGTGAAAGAGTCTCAACAGGTACTCAGTGGGTGCTTCACTGAGAGAGGAGAACCTGTTTGACAGAGGTGGACAAACTACACAACTCCATTACTTGAGTAAAAGTAAAAGTACTATTGGTTAAGTATTACTCCATTACAAGTGAAAGTTGTAAAGATAGATTTGTACTTAAGTAAAAGTACAGAAGTACTTGCTTTTAAAAGTACTTAAGTATCAAAAGTAAAAGTAAACGCATTATTATTTTATTATTGTTGCATTGTTGTATGAATGCACGCTGTTCCATCATGGTGGTTTAAGCCAGTCATGCTCTGACATGCCAGCATACCTCATTTAAATACTTGCTTAAAAGTTAAAAAGCTCTTATCAAAGTCAAAATCATACTAGAAAAGAAAGGTTTCTACATTGTGTTTATTTGACAGGATTATGTAACACACATTTCTGAAAGGACTTGGCGACTTGGCGGGTAAATCTATAAATCATTCGACCAACCATACATACATACCAGTGTTCATTTTGACAGCAAATTTTGATTTAATTTTAGTCATAGTCTTTTGACTATAACATTTTAGGCATCTGAATTGTTTTAGTTTTAGTCTAGTTTTAATTGACTATAATAAGATTTTAGTAGATTCAATAGACTAAAATTCCCAACTTGTGATCTGGCGTCTGAGAGGCAGCTTTCTGTGTGCACTTTCGTGTCGTCGCACTTTTTCAGACTTATCCACGTCTGCTCTTCTGAATTTTAACTTTTAAGTATGACTATGCAACGCGCATTGCATCTGGGAACTGCCACCTTCTATTTTGCCATCAATTGATTTGTGTTCAAAAAATATTCAAATTTCAAATGTAGTGGAGTAAAAGTCATAAGTTTTCAGAAAAACTACTACTCAAGGAAAGTACAGATACTCAAAAAGTGTACTTAAGTAAAGTACTCAAGTAAATGTACTTAGTTACTGTCCAGCTCTGCTGTTTGATGTTCTAACTGGAACGGAAGCCGATGTCAAATCCCTGAATGATTATAGGCCTGAGGCACTCACATCGATCCCTGCAAAGTGCCTGGAGCAGCTGGTCATGAAACACTTAAAAAGGCCCTCCCTCCTGCTTTGGACCAGTTAGCATACAAGGAGAACAGATCAACGGAGGATTCTATTGCTATTGTGCTTCACATACTTTTGGAACATCTGGAGCATAAAAACACCTGCACGGCTACTTTTCATTGACTTTAGTTCAGCTTTTAATACAATACGGCCAAATACACTCATGCTGAAACTGTGTAACCTTGGACTGAACAAGTCATTATGGAGCTGGAAATTGGGCTTTTTAACCAACTGCTCTCAATGTATGAAAATCGGCGAGCATGTTTCTAACAGCATAGACATCAATCCTGGTGGCCCTCAGGGGTGCTCAGTCCACTCCTCTACACACACGACTGCCTCCTTCCCCACTTATCACATCTTTACATTTGCTGACCACACAACGCTGATCATAATAAACGAGACGGCATACAAGGAGGAGATCGAACAACTGACAGGTTGGTGTAAACAGCATAACCTGGTTCTTAAAGGGTTAGTTCACCCAAAACTGTAAATTGTGTCATTAATGACTGAGCCTCATGTGGTTGGACACCCGTCAGACCTCCGTTCATCTTCAGACACAAATGAAGATATTTTAGTGTAAATCTGATGCTCTGAAAGGCCTCCATTGGCTCAACTTTACACTCTCAAGACCCTTAAAAGACACTAAAGACTAAAGTTACAAAGTCCATCTCACTACAGCGGCTCTACAATAACTTTATGAAGACGAGAATAGTTTTTGTGCGCAAAAAAACCCTAAATAACAACTTATATAGTGATGACGATTTCAAAACACGGCCTCATGAAGCTTCGAAGCGTTATGAATCAGTGAGTCAATTCAGCGGTTCAGAGCGTTATGAATCAATGAGTCGATTCAGCGGTTCAGAACGTTATGAATCAGTGAGTCGATTCAGCGGTTCAGAGCGTTATGAATCAGTGAGTCGATTCAGCGGTTCAGAGCGTTATGAATCAGTGAGTCGATTCAGCGGTTCAGAGCGTTATGAATCAGTGAGTCGATTCAGCGGTTCAGAGAGTTATGAATCAGTGAGTCGATTCAGCGGTTCAGAGCGTTATGAATCAGTGAGTCGATTCAGCGCTTCAGAGCGTTATGAATCAGTGAGTCGATTCAGCGCTTCAGAGCGTTATGAATCACTGAGCCAAATGATGATTCGGATCGCGTGTCAAACCGCCAAACTGCTGAAATTTGGCGATTCAAACTGCTGAATCGACTCACTGATTCATAACGCTTCGAAGCTTCATGAGGCAGTGTTTTGAAATCGTCATCACTATATAAGTCGTTATTTAGGGTTTTTTTGCGCACATAAACTATTCTCGTCTTCATAAAGTTATTGTAGAGCCGCTGTAGTGAGATGGACTTTGTAACTTTAGTCTTTAGTGTCTTTTAAGGGTCTTGAGAGTGTAAAGTTGAGCCAATGGAGGCCTTTCAGAGCATCAGATTTACACTAAAATATCTTCATTTGTGTCTGAAGATGAACGGAGGTCTGACGGGTGTCCAACCACATGAGGCTCAGTCATTCATGACACAATTTACAGTTTTGGGTGAACTAACCCTTTAAAGTAAAAAAACAAAGGAACTCATAGTAGACTTTTGTAAAACTGCTGGCAATATCATCGGGCCTGTCCTCCCGGAGATCTCGACTGCCTGTGTAGGACACACAACATCATGATTCATGAGAGACCGGTTCCATCCGCTCACGGCTGGTTCTTGATGGCAGGACCACCAGAATGTCCAGCAGGCTCTATCCGCGGGCAGTGAGACAGCTGAATCAGCACTGCTCTCCTCTCCACCTCCACGCTCTTAATCCGGCTATTATGCAGATTATACAACAATGACAAGTTCCCATCACATGAACAATTATCCGAGAACTGGACTTTGCATTGCTGAAGCACACGTACTTACACTCATTCCTCCTGGTCAATAGTGATTCTTCAGCTCATATACACTATTCCTCTGTCCACTAGATGTCGTTTGCCCTGTTTATAAAATGTGCTATTGTTGATCTCTTGCACTTCATGAAATTGCACTGTCGATCGATGCTCTAATGTAATCTTGTTGTATTATAACAATGACAATAAATTATAATTATTATTATTATTATAAGCAACTGAAAAAAGCACAAAGGTCAGAGCATGTCCAAACTTCTAAAGGGCCCCAAACCCCCTCCGGCCCCTGAACGTTAAGCAGTTCATTAGCGCCCCTATGAAGCGATTTCAGATCAGTGCAGGATCAGCGTGTGTTGCGCTCACATCAAGGATCAGCAAAAGCAGTTGTTAAGAAAAGTGCTGAGCTGCATTTGTGCCATCTAGTGGTTTAAAGGAGAATGAAGTCAAAGCGCCTTTAGCCCGTTGTAGACAGGTATTGCTTGACCTGCATGTAAATGTAACCCTAACACATAAAAAGAAAGAAAGGGTCGCTCTTAAAGCAGTTTGAAACCACTGCTCCACAGGATAGCAGCGAGCTCAATCTGACCAAAGCCGTTAGCATTAGAGTATAGGGTTTGTAATTAGCTGTGTGAACTGCCTGAACCCCAAAAGTTGCCGTTTGGATTTAAAGAAGCCAATACTTAAGCATCATTATCGCAGTGATTGATGTGTTTCTGGAATGTTAAATGTCTGGCAACAGTTCTTTTAGCCTTAACTGACCGTTCGCAAAGACCCGCCCACTTTAGTTACTGTTGCTATGTCGGACAAGCCGCGCTCTCACACCACACACACACACACCACACACACACACACACACACACACACACACACACACACACACACACACACACACACACACACACACACACACACACGTTCTCATGCAGTGCAAAACACATCTCAGAGCAAAGAGGACACTGACAACACGCCGGCAGACAGGACAGAGCAGGGAAACAAAGTCTCAACTGTATCATTCTGTCATTTTTTAAAAGAAATTTAAACAATAAATAGCGTTTTGTGGCTCTTTGGTGACAGGTGAACTGATCATCTCTTCCTTCTAGTTCATTTATAGTATCAAATAAACTTCAGAAGGAATGTTATTTCAACCGCGGAAAAAGAGTTCAAGTCCACCGACGTTAATCTACAAACTCTCTCGACTACTTTGTCGGACAAAAATGTCAGATTCGGCGGATGGTGGATTATGATTGGTCAGATCGCCTGTCAATCAAACTCCTGGCGAAGGGAGAATTAATGCCAGCTCATTGCTTAAAGAGGCTGTGTGTAAAAGTTTTCATAGTTTTCTTATTGCCTATGTTTAAACAGCTAGTAACACAACTTTATGCCAGGAAAATCAGAAGTATGTGTCGTTTACGCTCTCTTCAGTTCAATGGCTCATGAAACTGATGCTCATTCGATGTTCATGTGTCATGTGGAGAGTAAAGGACTGAGATCACAGAGCTGTCTGGATCTCTAGGATCAGATGCTTTCTGAACGGCTGGCATTTCTGTTGTGTTAGTTCTGTTACTGAGAGGAAAGCGCAGCACATATTCCTCTAACCGCCGCAGCGCGGAAGGTTTCTGGATGTTTAACAGTACATCGCTGAAAAATATTTTCACTTCTTTTTACTTCTGAGCGAATATCGAACACTTGGCCGTGTGTATATCTGGCTCTTGAATCACGTTCAGTCTCCAGTGGTCTGAATTCTACATACAGTCCCTTTAATCATCTGTTGGCAAGATTCATCGGATTCAAGTGTGAAAGAGCCTGACTTTCAGAAAATCTGTGAAGCCTAAATGATTAGACTTTAGATTCACTGTTACTTTAGCTCCACTATAACCCTCAATCAGACTCCAACTTCAAATGATTATTATGCATGAATTTCAGATATTTGATTATTCGGGACATCCCATACTTTCAATGATTCGTTCATCACCTGATGCCGCTCAGAGTCCGGGTTATGCGGATCTCACGAACCCGCCGGTCTGATCTTGATCTTTAGTCGTTTGCCGACTGCTCATTCGTACAGAAGTGTAGTTATTTATCAGTTATTGGTGTAGTTCCTCCACTCACTCTTATGAGTCTCCACTCCGCCCTCCGATCGGTCTGTGTGCGATCTCTCAGAACATCTTCCTTCTCTGTTCCCGGCTGGAGATCGCTTATTGGAAAGCGCTTATTGTTAATGATATTATTACAGATAATAATCTAGATGTGCTGTGTTTGACAGAAACCTGGCTAAAACCTGACGACTACATTACCTTAAATGAGTCCACCCCCCAAGATTATTGTTATAAACATGAGCCGCGTCTGAAAGGTAAAGGGGGAGGGGTTGCTGTAATTTATAATAATATCTTCAGTATTACTCAGAAGTCTAGTTTCAAATATAATTCCTTCGAAGTTTTGGTGCTTTATGTAACGCTATGTAGTGTACATGATAAAACCCGTTCAACATTTGTGTTAGCTACTGTATACAGGCCACCAGGGCATAATACAGACTTTATCAAAGAATTTGCTGATTTTCTATCAGAGTTAGTTCTGGCCGTAGATAAAGCACTAATTGTTGGTGATTTTAATATCCATGTAGATAACGGAAAAGACGTATTGGGATTAGCATTTAAAGACACACTAAACTCTATTGGAGTTAGGCAACACGTGTCAGGAGCCGCTCATCGCCATAATCATACTTTAGACCTAATATTGTCACATGGAATAAATGTTGATACCGTTGAAATTCTGCAGCAGAGCGATGACATCTCAGATCATTACTTAGTATCATGTATACTTAATTTAGCTAAGGTTGCAAAGCCGCCCCCTCGATTCAAAAATGGCAGGACAATCACTGCCGCTACTAAAGATTGCTTTTTAAATAATCTTCCTCATCAGTATCATCTGCTCAGCATCCCAGATAACTTAGAAGAACTCCATGTTGCAATAGAAACTATTGACTCTCTCTTTTCCAGCACTTTAGACACAGTTGCTCCTCTGCGCTTAAAGAAGATTAGAGAAAATAGTCCAACGCCGTGGTACAACGAGCACACACACACACACACACTCTTACACTCTCACACTCTCACACACTCACACACTCACACACTCACACGGGCCCTTAAAACAGCAGCCAGAAAAATGGAGCGCAGCTGGAAGAAAACAAAATTAGAGGTATTTCGTAATTCGTGGAAAGAGCACATGATCACATACAGAAAGGCCGTAAAAACTGCTAGATCTGCTTATTTCACAACTCTCTTGGAAGAAAACAAACACAACCCAAGGTATTTATTCCATACAGTGGCTAAATTAACCAAAAATAAAGCTTCAACTTCTGATGATTGTAAACAGCACAGCAGTAATGACTTTATGAACTTCTTCACATGTAAGATTGATAATATTAGGAAAAATGTTTTAACCATGCAGCCGTCTACTACAGTATCACATCAGACAGAGCATTGTAGTGTCACTGAGGAAAAATTACACTCATTCACTGCTATAGGAGAACACACACACACACACACACACACTCACTCATTCACTGCTATGGGAGAAGAAGAATTGGCTAAACTCATTAAATCATCAAAATCCACAACATGTATGCTCGACCCTATACCGACTAGGCTATTAAAAGAGATGCTACCAGAGGTCATAGATCCTCTTCTTAATATCATTAATTCATCTTTGTCATTAGGATATGTACCGAAAACTTTTAAGTTGGCTATTATTAAACCACTTATTAAAAAACCGCAACTTGATCCTACAGAATTAGTCAATTATAGGCCGATCTCAAATCTACCCTTTCTGTCAAAAATACTTGAAAAGGCAGTGTCTTCACAATTATGTTCCCTTTTAGAAAGAAATGGTATCTGTGAGGATTTCCAGTCAGGATTTAGAGCGTATCATAGCACTGAGACTGCTCTCATCAGAGTTACTAATGATTTACTCTTATCATCCGATCGTGGCTGTATCTCTCTATTAGTGTTACTCGATCTTAGCGCTGCATTTGATACTATCAACCACAACATTCTACTGAATAGACTCGAAAATAATGTAGGTATTAGTGGAATTGCTTTATCATGGTTTAAATCATACCTATGCGACCGTTATCAGTTTGCAGCAGTAAATTAAGATATGTCACAGCGAGCACAAGTTCAGTATGGAGTACCACAGGGCTCAGTGCTAGGACCGCTACTCTTCTGTACATGCTACCACTGGGAGATATCATTAGGAAGCATGGCGTTAGTTTTCATTTTTATGCTGACGATACTCAGCTCTATATTTCTTCACGCCCTGAAGAAACTTAACAATTCACAAGATTAACGGAATGCATAGCTGATATAAAACATTGGATGACCAGTAATTTCCTGCAACTTAATTCAGAAAAAACAGAATTTTTAATTATTGGACAAAAAAGCTCCACAAGTAGTAACGTCTCGGTTACGTATGTAACCCTCGTTCCCTGAAGGAGGGAACGGAGACGTACGTCGGAACTGACCGACGAATTGGGATCTGTTTTCAGAGACCGACATACTTCGAGTAATTAAAAACGAGCCAATAAACATTGGCATGCGATCACGCATTCCACGCACCGCTCCGCGTTGCGGGTATAAATAAGGATGTGGAAATGCCGCATACCGTTTTCAACTGAGGAGCCGAGATAAGTGGCTCGGGCCTTCAGCTGAAGCACAGCCCCTGGCGACGGGACGTACGTCTCCGTTCCCTCCTTCAGGGAACGAGGGTTACATACATAACCGAGACGTTCCCTTTCAGTCGGTCACGTTCGACGTACGTCGGAACTGACCGACGAATTGGGATCCCTACCAACACGCCAGGAGGCTGGCCCTTCCAGCGTCCTGCCTGAGCTCGCTGGACCACTCCTATGTTAGAGTGGGAGTCAGGGCTCCGGGCAGGGAAGGACAGTCACTGCTGTTCCTGCAAGACCCACTCAGCGTGACTATTGGATAACGCTGGGAAAGCGTGCCCGTCTCGGAAGATGGTACGCTGCGGACCACGTCCTTCAATGGAAGGAGAGGTGGAATACACATAAGGACTAACCTAACAGGGTAGTGCAACAAATGGCAGTCTCTAGAGTGGACCCAACCTGGTTCCAGGGGGGGAAGAACACAACTAGAGACGACAGAGGAAGCTCTGTCGAGGGAAAGACACGGGGCTAGCCGAGTAGGGTAGCTGGTACCGTGGAAAATACACATATGGGGTAGCCTAGAGGGGACCGCAACATATGGAACCCAGCCTACACACACGTTCCACAAGCATACGGGTGCAGGCCTGGCATCAGACGGCCGCCACGTCTGACACCGGAGGGGTGACGGAGGAACTCACAGGGTTAGCCGAATTTCGGGGAACACGACTGGAGCAAAAAATAGACGCACGTATCCGGCCCAGAGGGCGGGAGTGGCGTATGCAAGCCGACACTAGAACGGGCACTTAGCGCTGCTGGCCACTGGGGGCGAGAATGCGGGAAGATACCGGCTCTACACGGAGGCTATAAAATCTAGCGAACGTGTTAGGTGTCGCCCAGCCCGCAGCTCTACATATATCTGTCAGCGAGGCGCCTTGAGCCAACGCCCAGGAAGAAGCAACACTCCTTGTTGAGTGTGCTCGCAACCCGAACGGGCAAGGTATGTCTTGGGACTGGTAGGCCAAGACAATGGCATCCAATATCCAGTGGGCCAACCTCTGCTTGGAGACAGCCTTTCCCTTCTGCTGGCCTCCGTAACAGATGAAGAGCTGCTGTGAGGATCTGAAGCTCTGAGTCCGGTCAACGTAAGCGCGAAGAGCGCGGACGGGACACAACAAAGCTAGGGCTGGGTCTGCCTCCTCCGAGGTCAGCGCTTGCAGGTTCACCACCTGGTCCCGAAAGGGAGTGGTAGGAACCTTGGGCACGTATCCAGGCTGGGGTCTCAGGACAACGTGAGAGTTGGCCGGCCCGAATTCTAGGCACGATTCGTCGACCGAGAGTGCATGCAGGTCCCCTACCCTCTTGATTGAAGCCAATGCAATCAGGAGAACTGTCTTCATGGACAGGATTTTTATCTCAACAGACTGCAAAGGCTCAAATGGGGGACCCTGAAGTGCTCTGAGCACCAGGGCTAAGTCCCAAGAGGGTATCGAGGTAGAACGAGGAGGATTTAGTCTCCTCGCACCTCTGAGGAACCTGACGATTAAGTCGTGCTTACCTAAGGATTTACCGTCTACTGCATCATGATACGCCGCTATTGCTGCGACGTACACTTTGAGGGTGGAGGGAGACAGCCTTCGATCCAACCCATCCTTCAGGAAGGAAAGTACAACGTTAATCGAACACTTTCGGGGGTCTTCCCGGCGGGAAGAGCACCACTCGACGAACAGGTTCCACTTCAGAGAGTAGAGGCGCCTCGTAGAGGGGGCTCTAGCTGAAGCGATGGTGTCTACCACTGCTTGTGGTAGGCCACCTACAACCTCTGCGTCCCGTCCAGGGACCAGACATGGAGATTCCAAAGGTCTGGACGCGGGTGCCATAGAGTGGCAGGTCCTTCCTCAGGGGGATCGGCCAGGGAGGGGCTGTCGCGAGGAGTGTGAGTTCTGGGAACCAGGTCCGGTTGGGCCAGTAGGGCGCAACTAACAAGACCTGCTCCTCGTCCTCCCTGACCTTGCACAGTGTCTGAGCGAGAAGGCTCACTGGGGGGAACGCATACTTGCGTAGGTCCCGGGGCCAGCTGTGCGCCAGTGCATCTATGCCTAAGGTACCTCCGGTCAGGGAGTAGTACCACTGGCAATGGGTCGAGTCCGGAGAAGCGAACAGGTCTACCTGTGCAACTCCGAAGTGGTTCAAGATTCAAGATTCAAGAGTTTTATTTGTCACATACACAGTTATATACACAATATACAACTGGCAGTGAAATGTAAACAGGTCCGCTCCATGGACAGTGCAAATAACAGTTACAAGAAATTAAATAGAAATAGAATAAAATTAGAATAAAAAGTATTAACATAAGTAGAATTATAAATAAATCAAGTAAAAGATAAAAATAGGAAATAAGATAAAAATAAAAATATAAAAAATATGTGGATATGATAAGTGAGATAAACTGTAGACTTAAAAATAAGTGGTTAACATAAAATATATAATATGTATATATAAAGAAGTATAATGTGCAAGGTTTATTACAGGTTGTTACGCAGTAACAATAGGGACGTAAAGTGCAGTGCAATTGCAGTATGTGGATGTTAATGTTGAAAGACCGTATGTTTATGCGTGTGCGGGGGTGAAGTGAGTCACGTGACTGAGTTCAGGAGTCTGATGGCCTGGGGGAAGAAACTCCTCCTGAGTCTTTCAGTCTTTGCCATCAGGCTACGGAAGCGCTTACCAGATGGCAGCAGGGTGAAGTGAGAGTTTGCAGGGTGATTAATGTCTCTGATGATTTTAGTAGCTCTACCTCTGCAGCGTTTGGTGTAGATGTCCTGCAGAGACGGGAGAGCTGAGCCTGAGATGCGCTCGGATAAGCGCACCACTCTTTGCAGGGCTTTGCAGTCGTGACTGGTGCTGTTCCCGTACCACGCTGTGATGCACTGAGTCAGGACACTTTCTATCGCCCCTCGATAGAAAGTTTTCAGGATGGCTGGTGAAACCCTGAATTTCCTCAGCTGGCGCAGGTGGTACAGTCTTTGCCTGGCTTTTTTCACCTGTGTCTGGATGTGTGTAGTCCAGGTCAGATCCTCGGAGATGTTCACACCCAGGTATTTGAAGCTGCTCACTCTCTCTACCGGTGTCCCGCTGATCATGAGAGGGGAGTATGACCGATGCTGTCTCTTCCTGAAGTCCACAATCAGTTCTTTGGTCTTGTTAACATTCAGAGAGAGACAGTTGTCCTGGCACCATGATGTCAGTTGCTCCACTTCGTCCAAGTATGCCGTCTCATTGTTGTTGGAGATGAGACCCAGGACAACAGTATCATCAGCAAACTTGATGATCGAGGTGGAGCTGTGTGTGGACAAACAGTCATGGGTGTAGAGAGAGTAGAGCAGGGGACTCAGCACACAGCCCTGTGGAGCTCCAACACTCAGGGTGATGGAGGTGGAGGTGAACTGGCCTACTCTCACCGCCTGGGGTCTGCCAGTGAGGAAATCTTCAATCCAGAGGCAGAGAGAAGAATTCAGGCCTAGATCCAGGAGTTTGTGTGTTAGCTTAATGGGAACTATGGTGTTAAAGGCTGAGCTATAGTCAATAAATAGCAGCCTGACATAGTTCCCACTTTTGCTGTCGATGTGAGTGAGGCAGGAGTGAAGGACGTGAGAAATGGCATCTTCAGTCGATCTATTGGGACGATAGGCAAACTGAAGAGGGTCCAAAGTGTCAGGAATGGAGGAGCAAATGTTGTTTTTAATGAGTCTCTCAAAGACCTTCATGACTAAAGATGTGAGAGCCACTGGACGATAGTCATTTAGGCAAGAGGGTTTACTGATCTTAGGTACAGGGATGATGGAGGATCGTTTGAAGGAGGTGGGGACAACAGATGTAGCAAGGGACTCGTTGAATATGGATGTAAAGAGCCCTGCGAGCTGATCAGCACAGGACCGCAGAACACGACCTGAAATACCATCCGGCCCAGCAGCTTTCCTGACATCCACACGTTTGAGTGCCCTCCGAACCTCGTCCTCCGAGACAGAGATCACGTGACCGTTGCTGCTCTGAGGGACTCTCTCTGACGCGTCACTCGCCGGAGTCGCGCTGCCGCGATTACCATCAAAGCGAGCGTAGAAAGAGTTTAACTCGTTCACTAGCAACGGATCAGCTCTCACCTCTGCAGAGGATTTAGTTCCAAAAGCACAGATGGTTCTCAGTCCCTGCCACATCCGCCGGGAGTCGTTGAGTTGGAAATGAGATTCCACTCGGTCTTTATAGCGGAGTTTTGCGGCTTTAACGGCGCGCCGGAGGGCGTAACAAGAAGCTTTGTACTCCCTCATATCCCCCGTTTGGAGACCGGCATTGTAAGCGGTGGTGCGCGAGTTTACTGCAGTGCGAATTGAACTGTCCACCCACGGTTTCTGATTAGGGAAGGACGTTATAGTTATTGTTTGTGTGGCTTGCTCTGTCAGTGTGTTAATAAAGCAGAGCGCCACTTCTGTGAACTCGCTGACGTCCTCAGAACTCGCGCGGAACATGTCCCAGTCGACGTCATCAAGAGCTGCCTGTAGCGTGATCTCTGAATGGGATGACCAGCGTTTGACTTCCCTCCTCACCGGGGGCTCTTGAACGAGCCTTTGTTTATATTCCGGTGTGAGGAAAATGGCGGCATGGTCCGATTTGCCAAAAGCTGGCTGTGAACGAGCTTTGTAGGCGTTCTTAAACGGAGAGTAGCAATGATCCAGTGTGTTTGCTCCTCGTGTGGGACAGGAGACATGCTGGTGAAAGTTTGGCAATACTTTCTTTAGGTTTGCTTTGTTAAAATCACCCGCGACGATGAAAGCAGCGTCGGGGTGTTTGTTTATGAAGCCGCTGGTCACATCATGGAGGGCAGATAAAGCCAGCCCCGTGTCTGCTTGTGGTGGAATATAAACGGCAGTAGCGATGACCGAGGAAAACTCCCTCGGCAGGTAGAAAGGCCGGCACATGAGAGTTAAATGTTCCAAGTGAGGCGAGCAGGATCGCGAAAGAATGGAGATGTTCCTAGGATCGCACCATTTCTTGTTTATCATGAAACACACTCCACCGCCTTTAGATTTCCCGGCCTCGGCTGTTCTGTCCATCCGAAAAACAGAGAAGTTCTCGGACGGCGTCACGGCTGTATCCGGGACCGCTGGCGTGAGCCATGTTTCGGACAGACAATAGATGTTGCAGTCTCTCATGTCCCGTTGAAAACTTATCCTGGCTCTAAGATCGTCCATCTTATTCTCCAAGGATTGGACATTTGCGAGCAAAATGCTCGGGAGAGGAGGACTGAATGCTCTTTTTCTCAGTCTGTTGCGGATCCCAGCGCGTTTCCCGCGGTGTTTTTTGAATCTTCGCCGTCGACTCGAGTGGCCATTGTTCAACTCGGCGTCCCGGCGAATCTCAGATGGAAGATTGGAGAAAGTGTCCTGAAACAGGTCAGTGTAGCGGTAACCAATTTCCAGAAGTGTTTTGCTGTCGTAACAGATCAAAGCAGATGATCCGTTGGAAAAAATAGAGAGTAAAAGAGAGTAGAATAATAAATAAAAGCAAAGTCTTAGCGGAGCGACCTGAACGGCGACCGAGCACGGCGGCGCCATCTTTTGCTATGGTCCCATATCAGCTGGACGCTCCGGGGGTGGAGTCGCCATTCGCCCGGAGGTGTCGACTGGCGAGAGAGCTCGTCAGCTGTCCGGTTCAGCGCACCTGGGATGTGAATGGCACGAAGTGACCTCACAAACTTCTGACTCCACAGGAGGAGATGGCGGGCGAGGCGGAGCATGCAACGGGAGCGTAGACCACCCTGACGGTTGATGTACGCAACGGCCGCAGTGCTGTCCGAACGGACCAGTACGTGCTTGCCCCGAAGCGGTTTCTTGAACCGGGCCAGGGAAAGACGTACCGCCAGTAACTCTAGGCAATTGATATGCCAACGCAGTTGGGGCCCCGTCCACAGACCCGAAACTGCGTGCCCGTTGTACGTGGCCCCCCAGCCCGTGGATGAGGCATCCGTGAAGACCACAGCATGCCTCGACACCTGTTCTAGGGACACTCCGGCCCGGAGAAACGAGGGGTCTGACCACGGACTGAAGGTTTATCACTAAAATATATCTAAATTACGGCACATGCTCTCAATGCAAAATGCTGAACAGTTAGTTCATGCGTTCATGACCTCAAGGCTAGATTATTGTAATGCTCTACTGGGTGGTTGCCCTGCTCGCTTAATAAATAAACTCCAGCTGGTCCAAAACACAGCAGCTCGAATTCTTACTAGAACCAGGAAGTATGACCATATTAGCCCAGTTCTGTCAACACTGCACTGGCTGCCTATTAAACATCGCATAAATTTTAAAATCTTACTTATTACTTACAAAGCACTAAATGGTTTAGCTCCCCAATACTTGAGCGAGCTCTTAACATATTATCCTCCATCACGTCTACTGCGGTCTCAAAATTCTGACCAGTTGATAATACCGAGAATAATAACAAGGTTTATTTTTTTCCATTAGGTCACCTAATGGGGTTTTGGTTTCCTTGCCACTGTTGCCTCTGGCTTGGCGTGCTCAGTTGGGGACACTCAATTTTTCAACTAAACTTGAAATAAATCTAATTAATAAACTAAATTAACCATTTAAACTAAATATTGATCTAAAGCCCACACTGTCACTGTATGATAATTGAAATGAACTGATGACATCAGCGTTTTTTCCAGAATGGCTATACAGCTGAAAAAAATTATGCTGCATTATTTTCCTGTTTAAGACTGTAAAGCTGCATTGAAACAATCTACATTGTTAAAAGCGCTATATAAATAAAGTTGACTTGACTTGACTTGACATAAAATTGGAAATAATTCAATTATTACATAAAGTCAAAATGAACGAAAATTCAAATTTACGACAGTGTATACTATTACATATAAGTGGAAATGATTCAATTATTACATTAAGTCATTGTTGAAAAAAATTCTAAATTATGACAGTGGATACTATTACATAAAAGTGGAAATTATTATATTATTACATGAAGTCAAAATGGACAAAAATTCTAAATTACAACAGTGTAAACTATTACATAAAAGTGAAAATTGTTCAATTATTATTTAAAGTCAAAATGGACAAAAATTCAAAATTACGACAGTGGATACTATTACATAAAAGTGGAAATGATTCAAATATTACATGAAGTCATTGTTAACAAAAATTCTAAATTACGACAGTGGTTCCCTTTCAGTCGGTCACGTTCGACGTACGTCGGAACTGACCGACGAATTGGGATTTGTTTCCAGAGACCGACCTACTTCGAGTGATTAAAACGAGCCAATGGACATTGGCATGCGGTTCACACATTCCACGCACCGCCCCGCAGCGCGGGTATAAATACGGAAGTGGAATACCGCATCATTGCTTTTTAACTTCGGAGCCGACCGGTTTGCTGTATCAAGCTGTGTTCGATTAACGTTGTGCTTTCCTTCCTGCAGGATGGGTTGGATCGAAGGCTGTCTCCATCCACCCTCAAAGTGTACGTCGCAGCAATAGCGGCGTATCACGATGCAGTAGACGGTAAATTCTTAGGTAAGCACTCAGGGGTGCGAGGAGACTAAATCCTCCTCGTTCTACCTCGTTACCCTCTTGGGACTTAGCCCTGGTGCTCAGAGCACTTCAGGGTCCTCCATTTGAGCCTTTGCAGTCTGTTGAGCTAAAAATCCTGTCCATGAAGACAGTTCTCCTGATTGCATTGGCTTCAATCAAGAGGGTAGGGGACCTGCATGCACTCTCGGTCGACGAATCGTGCCTAGAATTCGGGCCGGCCAACTCTCACGTTGTCCTGAGACCCCGGCCTGGATACGTGCCCAAGGTTCCTACCACTCCCTTTCGGGACCAGGTGGTGAACCTGCAAGCGCTGCCTTCGGAGGAGGCAGACCCAGCCCTAGCTTTATGTCCCGTCCGCGCTCTTCGCGCTTACGTTGACCGGACTCAGAGCTTCAGATCCTCACAGCAGCTCTTCATCTGTTACGAAGGCCAGCAGAAGGGAAAGGCTGTCTCCAGTCAGAGGTTGGCCCACTGGATAGTGGATGCCATTGTCTTGGCTTACCGGCCCAAGACGTACCTTGCCCGTTCGGGTTGGGAGCATAAAAATAAAATTCTAAAAATTCTAAATTACGACAGTGTATACTATTACACATACAGTTATTACATTAAGTCAAAATGGACACAAATTCTAAATTACGACAGTTTATAATTTTACATAAAAGTGGAAATGATTCAGTTATTACATTAAGTCTAAATGGACAAAAAATCTAAATTACGACAGTGGATACTATTACATAAAAGTGGAAATTATTCAATTATTACATAAAGTCATTGTTGACAAAAATTCTAAAATACAACAGTGGATACTATTACATAAAATTGGAAATAATTCAATTATTACATAAAGTCAAAATGAACGAAAATTCAAATTTACGACAGTGTATTCTATTACATATAAGTGGAAATGATTCAATTATTACATAAAGTCATTGTTGACAAAAATCCAAAATTACGACAGTGTATACTATTACATAAAAGTGGAAATTGTTCAATTATTATTTAAAGTCAAAATGGACAAAATTCAAAATTACGACAGTGGATACTATTACATAAAAGTGGAAATGATTCAGTTATTACATAAAGTCAAAATGGACAAAAATTATAAATTACGACAGTGGATACTATTACATAAAAGAGAAAATGATTAAATTATTACAAAGTCAAAATGGACAAAAATTATAATTTACAACAGTGAATACTATTACATAAAAGAGGAAATTATTCAATTATTACATAAAGTCAAAATGGACAAAAAATCAAATTACGACAGTGTATAATATTATATAAAAGTGGAAATTATTCAATTATTACATAATGTCAAAATGGACAAAAATCATAAACTACGACAGTGGAAATTATTACATAAAAGTGTAAATTGTTCAATTATTATTTAAAGTCAAAATGGACAAAATTCAAAATTACGACAGTGGATAATTCAATTCAATTCAATTCAAATGTATTTGTATAGCGGCTTTTCACAATACACATTGTTTCAAAGCTGCTTTACAGAAAGTGCATTTCATAAACGTACATTGAAAAATGTTAGAAAGAGAATGTTAAAGAAAAATGTTAGAAAAAGTTAGTCAATCATGTATTAATTTAGGCCATAACAACACTGGCGTTGAGTCGTCTCTTCACAGGCGTCGAGTCGTCTCATCACAGGTGTCGGGGCATCTGAAGTCTCCATGAGAGGCTGAAATACAAACTGGAGCTGACGAACTAGTTACCTCGGGACTAGTGTCCCGAGATAACAACAGAAAAGCAGATGGGAAATAATTAGCATAGCTGCTGTTCAGAATATTAATGCTTTTGATCCGATTTAACTGTAGTATAAAAGGTAATTATAATGTGCCTGGCTAAAGAGATTCGTCTTTAATCTAGTTTTAAACTGGGACAGTGAGTCTGAACCTCGAACAATATCAGGAAGACTATTCCAGAGTTTAGGAGCTAAATGTGAAAAAGCCCTCCCTCCTTTAGTGGACTTAGATATCCTAGGAATGACCAGAAGCCTAGAGTTTAGTGATCTTAAAGAGCGCGATGGATTGTAGGGCGATAGAAGATCCGTTAAATATACTGGAGCTAAACCATTTAGGGCTTTATAGGTCAGTAGCAATACTTTGTAATTGATACGGAACTTAATAGGTAACCAGCGTAGAGATGATAAAATTGGTGTTATATGATCATATTTTCTTGACCTAGTAAGAACTCTAGCAGCTGCGTTTTGGTCTAACTGTAGCTTGTTTATTGAGGATGCAGGACAACCAGCTAATAAAGCATTACAGTAATCTAGTCTCGAGGTCATACATGCATGAACTAACTTTTCTGCATCAGAAATAGATAGCATGTTACGTAGCTTAGCAATGTTTCTAAGGTGGAAAAATGCCGTTCTTGTAACATATGAAATATGATTTTCGAAAGGCAAGTTGCGGTCTAATATAACACCCAGGTCTTTTACTGTAGTGGATAAAGTGACAGGACATCCTTCCAAGTTAAAGTTGTATTGCGAGAGGTTTTGTGGGCAGTTTTTTGGACCAATAAGTAATACCTCCGTTTTATCTGAATTTAATAGCAGAAAATTACACGTCATCCAGTATTTAATATCGTCAACACACGCTGTCAGTTTAGATAATTTAGCATTTTCATCTGGTCGTGATGAAATATATAATTGAGTGTCATCAGCATAACAGTGGAAATTAATTCCATGTTTTCTTATAATATTACCAAGTGGCAGCATATTTATTGAGAATAGCAGAGGGCCCAGCACGGATCCTTGCGGCACCCCATAGTCTACTGACGTTATCTTTGATTTTTCCCCATTTAGACAGACAAAATGGTAGCGGTCTGATAAGTACGATCTAAACCAGTTTAATGCCTGTCCCTGAACACCAGTGTAATTTTGAAGTCGATCTAATAGTATTTTATGATCTATAGTATCGAATGCAGCACTAAGATCGAGTAGAACTAGTATTGAGATACAGCCTTGGTCAGAAGCTAGAAGGAAATCATTTGTGACTTTAACGAGCACAGTTTCTGTGCTATGATGCGGCCTGAATCCTGATTGAAATTTATCATAGATATCATTTTCTTGCAAGAAAGAGCACAATTGAGCGGACACAACTTTTTCTAGTATTTTAGACATAAATGGAAGATTTGAAATTGGTCTGTAATTTGCTAGGTTATTATGATCTAATTGTGGCTTCTTAATGAGAGGTTTAATGACTGCCAACTTGAATATTCTTGGAATATGACCTAAAGATAAAGACGAGTTAATAATATTGAGAAGAGGCTCTTCCACTACAGGTAACAACTCTTTCAGTAGTTTAGTGGGTATTGGATCTAATAAACATGTTGTTGGTTTAGATGCAATGATAAGTTTATTTAGCTCTTCCTGTCCTATAGTTGTAAAGCGGTGTAGTAGTTCTTGAGGGGATAATTGCAGTTGAATCATAAGACATCATTAAAGATTGTACATTTACAATTTTGTTTTCTGATGCTTTCTATTTTCTCAGTGAAGAAATTCATAAAATCATTACTACTAAACTGTAATGGAATATTTTGCTCAGGCGATGCTTGTTTATTTGTTAGTCTAGCCACGGTGTTAAATAAAAACCTTGGATTATTTTGGTTATTTTCTATTAGTTTGCGAAGATGCTCAGCCCTGGCTGCTTTTAGGGCCTTTTTATAACGTGACATACTATCTTTCCACGCGATTCTAAAGACCTCTAAATTAGTTTGTTTCCATTTACGCTCTAAGTTACAAGTTTCTCTCTTGATAACATGTGTAGCACTGTTGTACCATGGTGCTTTAGTTTTCTCTCTAACCTTTTTTAATCTAATTGGTACAACAATTTCTAATGTACGAGAGACAATCGTGCTCATACTGCTAGTCATTTCCTCTAGTTCATCTCTTTGTTTGGGTTCACTTAGCAGCTGAGACAGATCAGGTAAGCTATTTGAGAATCTATCTATAGTGGTTGGAAGGATTGTTCTGCCTGGTCGATAACGTGGCACAACATGACAGATTTCACCAGTACGCAGTATGCAAGTTACCATGTAATGGTCAGTGACATCATCACTTTGCGGTATAATATCTATATCGGTTGGGTAGGTTCCATGTGATATAATTAAATCTAGTGTGTGATTAAGACGATGAGTGGGACCAGTGACGTTTTGCTTGACCCCAAAGGAATTTAATAGATCTGTAAACGCAGCCCCTAATGCATCATTTGTGTTATCTACGTGTATGTTAAAATCTCCAACAATTAATGCTTTATCGACGTTGACCAATAGATCTGAGAGAAAGTCTGCAAACTCTTTTAGGAAATCAGCATAGGGCCCTGGAGGTCTATACACAGTAGCCAAGGCTAGAGATAATACGGATTTCTTTCTTACATCTAAGAGCGTAACATTTAGCACTAGTACTTCAAACGAATTAAACCTGTGACCTGTTTTCTGAGTAACATTAAGAATATCTCTATAGATTGTTGCAACACCGCCGCCACGACCAATCAGACGGGGCTCATGCTTATAACAGTATCCTGGTGGGGTAGACTCATTAAGACCGAAATAATCATTTGGCTTAAGCCAGGTTTCAGTAAGGCAAAGTACATCGAAACTATTATCTGTGACCATTTCATTTACAATAACCGCCTTAGGTGTGAGCGATCTAATGTTTAGATACTATTACATAAAAGTGGAAATGATTCAATTATTACATAAAGTCAAAATGGATAAAAATTCTAAATTACGACAGTGTATACTATTACACATTCAGTTATTACATGAAGTCAAAATGGACAAAAATTCTTAATTACGACAGTTTATAATATTACAAAAAAGTGGAAATGATTCAGTTTTTACATTAAGTCTAAATGGACAAAAAATCTAAATTACGACAGTGGATACTATTACATAAAAGTGGAAATTATTCAATTATTACATAAAGTCATTGTTGACAAAAATTCTAAAATACGACAGTGGATACTATTACATAAAAGTGGAAATTATTCAATTATTACATAAAGTCATTGTTGACAAAAATTCTAAAATACGACAGTGGATACTATTACATAAAAGTGGAAATAATTCAATTATTACATAGAGTCAAAATGGACGAAAATTCACATTTACGACAGTGTATACTATTACATAAAAGTGGAAATGATTCAATTATTACATTAAGTCATTGTTGAAAAAAATTCTAAATTATGACCGTGGATACTATTACATAAAAGTGAAAATGATTCAATTATTACATAAAGTCAAAATGGACAAAAATTCTAAATTACGACAGTGTATACTATTACAAAAAATTGGAAATGATTCAATTATTACATCAAGTCATTGTTGACAAAAATCCTAAATTACGACAGTATATACTATTACATAAAAGTGGAAATGATTCAATTATTACATAAAGTCATTGTTGACAAAAATCCTAATTTACGACAGTATATACTATTACATAAAAGTGGAAATGATTAAATTATTATATAAAGTCAAAATGGACAAAAATCCTAAATTCCGACAGTGTATACTATTACATAAAAGTGGAAATGATTCAATTATTACATAATGTTAAAATGGACAAAAAATTCTCAATTACAACAGTTTATACTATTACATAAAATTGGAAATGATTCAATTATTACATAAAGTCAAAATGGACGAAAATTCAAATTTACGACAGTGTATACTATTACATAAAAGTGGAAATGATTCAATTATTACATAAAGTCATTGTTGACAAAAATCCTAATTTACGACAGTATCGTCTCGGTTACGTAAGTAACCCTCGTTCCCTGAAGGAGGGAACGGAGACGTACGTCGGAACTGACCGACGAATTGGGATCTGTTTCCAGAGACCGACCTACTTCGAGTGATTAAAACGAGCCAATGGACATTGGCATGCGGTTCACACATTCCACGCACCGCCCCGCAGCGCGGGTATAAATACGGAAGTGGAATACCGCATCATTGCTTTTCAACTGAGGAGCCGAGATAAGTGACTCGGCCTTCAGCTGAAGCACAGCACCACAGTCAGGGCTCCGGGCAGGGAAGGACAGTCACTGCTGTTCCTGCAAGACCCACTCAGCGTGACTATTGGATAACGCTGGGAAAGCGTGCCCGTCTCGGGAGATGGTACGCTGCGGACCACATCCTTCAATGGAAGGAGAGGTGGAATACACATAAGGACTAACCTAACAGGGTAGTGCAACAAATGGCAGTCTCTGGGGTGGACCCAACCTGGTTCCAGGGGGGGAAGAACACAACTAGAGACGACAGAGGAAGCTCTGTCGAGGGAAAGACACGGGGCTAGCCGAGTAGGGTAGCTGGTACCATGGAAAATACACATATGGGGTAGCCTAGAGGGGACCGCAACATATGGAACCCAGCCTACACACACGTTCCACAAGCATACGGGTGCAGGCCTGGCATCAGACGGCCGCCACGTCTGACACCGGAGGGGTGACGGAGGAACTCACAGGGTTAGCCGATTTCCGGGGAACACAACTGGAGAAAATAGACGCACGTATCCGGCCCAGAGGGCGGGAGTGGCGTATGCAAGCCGACACTTAGAACGGGCACTTAGCGCTGCTGGCCACTGAGGGCGAGAATGCGGGAAGATACCGGCTCTACACGGAGGCTATAAAATCTAGCGAACGTGTTAGGTGTCGCCCAGCCCGCAGCTCTACATATATCTGTCAGCGAGGCGCCTTGAGCCAACGCCCAGGAAGAAGCAACACTCCTTGTTGAGTGTGCTCGCAACCCGAACGGGCAAGGTACGTCTTGGGCCGGTAAGCCAAGACAATGGCATCCACTATCCAGTGGGCCAACCTCTGCTTGGAGACAGCCTTTCCCTTCTGCTGGCCTCCGTAACAGATGAAGAGCTGCTGTGAGGATCTGAAGCTCTGAGTCCGGTCAACGTAAGCGCGAAGAGCGCGGACGGGACATAACAAAGCTAGGGCTGGGTCTGCCTCCTCCGAAGGCAGCGCTTGCAGGTTCACCACCTGGTCCCGAAAGGGAGTGGTAGGAACCTTGGGCACGTATCCAGGCCGGGGTCTCAGGACAACGTGAGAGTTGGCCGGCCCGAATTCTAGGCACGATTCGTCGACCGAGAGTGCATGCAAGTTATCTACCCTCTTGATTGAAGCCAATGCAATCAGGAGAACTGTCTTCATGGACAGTATTTTTAGCTCAACAGACTGCAAAGGATCAAATGGAGGACCCTGAAGTGCTCTGAGCACCAGGGCTAAGTCCCAAGAGGGTAACGAGGTAGAACGAGGAGGATTTAGTCTCCTCGTACCTCTGAGGAACCTGACGATTAAGTCGTGCTTACCTAAGGATTTACCGTCTACTGCATCGTGATACGCCGCTATTGCTGCGACGTACACTTTGAGGGTGGAGGGAGACAGCCTTCGATCCAACCCATCCTGCAGGAAGGAAGCACAACGTTAGTCGAACACTTTCGGGGGTCTTCCCGGCGGGAAGAGCACTACTCGACGAACAGGTTCCACTTCAGAGAGTAGAGGCGCCTCGTAGAGGGGGCTCTAGCTGAAGCGATGGTGTCTACCACTGCTTGTGGTAGGCCACCTAGAACCTCCGCGTCCCGTCCAGGGACCAGACATGGAGATTCCAGAGGTCTGGACGCGGGTGCCATAGAGTGCCCCGCCCCTGAGAAAGCAGGTCCTTCCTCAGGGGGATCGGCCAGGGAGGGGCTGTCGCGAGGAGTGTGAGTTCTGGGAACTAGGTCCGGTTGGGCCAGTAGGGCGCAACTAACAAGACCTGCTCCTCGTCCTCCCTGACCTTGCACAGTGTCTGTGCGAGAAGGCTCACTGGGGGGAACGCATACTTGCGTAGGTCCCGGGGGCCAGCTGTGCGCCAGTGCATCTATGCCTAAGGTACCTCCGGTCAGGGAGTAGTACCACTGGCAATGGGTCGAGTCCGGAGAAGCGAACAGGTCTACCTGTGCAACTCCGAAGTGGTCCCATATCAGCTGGACGCTCCGGGGGTGGAGTCGCCATTTGCCCGGAGGTGTCGACTGGCGAGAGAGCTCGTCGGCTGTCTGGTTCAGCGCACCTGGGATGTGAATGGCACGAAGTGACCTCACAAACTTCTGACTCCACAGGAGGAGATGGCGGACGAGCCGGAGCATGCAACGGGAGCGTAGACCACCCTGACGGTTGATGTACGCAACGGCCGCAGTGCTGTCCGAACGGACCAGTACGTGCTTGCCCCGAAGCGGTTCCTTGAACCGGGCCAGGGCAAGACGTACCGCCAGTAACTCTAGGCAATTGATATGCCAACGCAGTTGGGGCCCCGTCCACAGACCCGAAACTGCGTGCCCGTTGTACGTGGCCCCCCAGCCCGTGGATGAGGCATCCGTGAAGACCACAGCATGCCTCGACACCTGTTCTAGGGACACTCCAGCCCGGAGAAACGAGGGGTCTGACCACGGACTGAAGGTTTGGCGACAGTAAGGAGTAACTAGGACCCGGTACTGACCGCTCTGCCATGCCCATCTCGGGACTCGGTCGTGCAACCAGCGTTGAAGCGGTCTCATATGAAGCAATCCGAGCGGCGTTACCGCGGCTGCAGATGCCATATGCCCCAGGAGCCTCTGAAATAATTTCAGTGGGACCGCTGTCCTGCCTTTGAACGTATTCAAGCAGTTCAACACTGACCGGCTCTGGAGTGAGGCGCGCTGTCCGGCTGACCGAATCCAGCTCCATACCGAGATAAGAGATCCTCTGCGCGAGACAGAGTTTATTCTTCTCCCGGTTGACCCGAAGTCCCAACAGGCTGAGGTGACTGAGCACCATGTCCCTGTGTTCGCACAACTGCTCCCGAGACTGGGCGAGTATGAGCCAGTCGTCGAGATAGTTGAGTAAGAGAACGCCGCGTTCTCTGAGCGGAACAATGGCTGCCTCGACGACCTTCGTGAAGACGCGAGGCGACAGGGACAGCCCGAAGGGCAAGACTTTGTACTGATATGCCTTCCCCTCGAACGCAAAGCGCAGGAACGGTCTGTGTCGAGGAAGGATAGAGACATGAAAGTACGCGTCCTTCAGGTCGATCGCTGCGAACCAATCTTGGGGACGGATGCATTGGAAAATGCGTTTCTGCGTTAACATTTTGAACGAAAGCTTGTGCAGGGCCCGACTCAGAATGCGCAGGTCCAAGATTGGCCTTAACCCACCCCCTTTCTTGGGTACAATGAAGTAGGGGCTGTAGAACCCCGACCTCATATCGGCAGGAGGAAACGGCTCGACCGCGCCCTTCGCCAGCAGGACATCGATCTCGGACCGCAAGACATGGGCATCGTTGCTCCGCACGGAGGTGAAGAGGATGCCCCTGTACTTGGGAGGCCGGCGTGCGAATTGAATCGCATAGCCGAGTCTGATGGTACGGATGAGCCAGCGAGACGGCCTGGGGAGACCTAGCCAGGCCCCCAGAGACCGAACTAGCGGGATCAACGGCACCACAGACGTACCCGGGGTGAGGCAGCGAGGTGGAGTTTTCGGACCCGACTCGGGAGGCCCGGAGGCGGCCCGGAGTGTTGCCTGAATACTCCAGGTGGGGCAGAGAGTGGGTGAGAAGGCCCGGGGGCGTCCTCGGTGCCCACTCTGCTGCCCCCTGGCGAGGGGTGAGAGGGGAGGAAAGGAGTGGCAAGGCCCGGGGGCGTCGCACACTGCCAACCTGTCCCTCTCTGGGCTCAGGGAGGGAGGAAACTGCTCTGAGAATGTGGGTACCGCTGGACTCCGGGGAGCCAGCGGCAGGACCGAAACCAAAAAAATATTCTCCCCCCGGTCCTCCTCCGGGGGAGGGAGGGGTGCGGACACCGTCTCCCCGAGCAATTCCTCTCTCGCTGGGCTGCCCGTTTCACGGTCGCTTGCCCTTGTGCTTGCTAGCAGGCTCGCGGGACCCTGGACGGGTTGGGCACCTCCCTTGCGCCCGGCCACCTGCTGCCTGGGTGGAGGCGGACGCAGGGTGGCGCCTTCGGCGACAAGCAGATGGAGGTGCTGCGGCCGACGACTGGGTGTAGGCAGCAGCTGGTCGTCGGGGCAGGTTTTTTTTATTTATTTTTTTATTTATTTATTTATTTAGCCACCTCCGTCTGCTTCTGGGCCAGCAAGAACTGCTGGGCGAAGTTCTCGTTGGCGTCGCCGAAGAGGCCAGCCTGACAGACAGGGGCGATGAGGAACCGAACTTCGTCGGGCTCACGCATATCTGCCAGGTTTAGCCCCAGCTTCCTGGACCACTGGTGTGGACATCGCCTGACCCAGGGAGCGTGCAGTGACTTTGGTCACTCCGGAGAGCGAGGTCCATCACCGCACGCAGTTCCTGCATAACCCCTGGGTCGGGACTACCCTCATGCATGCAGGACAGAGGGCAGTGAGAGAGGGAAAAACTTATACAGGTTATGGCCCTTTTGGTGTTCCATATTTTGACACCAAATAGTTCCATGCTGTTAAATTTTTCCAATGCACATCCGGGCAGCCACCCCGGAAAGTATTGCTGTCAACTCTGAATCTGATTCAGCATGAGCACACACCATTATAGTGGGAAACTCAGCATTATCATTTCCAGCGCATAACAGCCCTCTCTCCGATGCAGCAATTGACATCTGTCCTCCGCCAGAGCGCCAAATGAAACGCTAGATCCCCTTGACGAGAACATGAACCACCCACAAACAAAGTCTCAACACGCTCGTGATGCGATAGAGGAGTGGGGGCCCGAAGAGATGTACCCGGCGGGGAAGCCCCACTGTAATCCTCAGGTCACCAGCGCTTATTAGCCAAAGTAATCCTTTTCTGGAGCCCCAGAAAAGAAACTAGATCGGGGAATAAGTGAAGGGACTCAACCCCGTTTGAGGTTTCATAGTCTCGACCGCGCATCAGAGCGCCGAGTGACGCGCTGGGTTGCCGTGACAACCCCCGCTATCAGCCGGCGCGAGACGGCACACGGCGCGCTGAACGCTCAGCCCTTACGAGAAAGGTGAGACGAACAACGCGCCGACGTGACCATGCTCTCCTGAGAGAGCATGGATCACCCACGAAAGCAATCTCACATGTTTATATGCGAGAGAGATCGTGGCCGTCAAATGAGGACAGGAAACAACTGCATCCAGAAACACACGGTTTGAGTGACATCTTGAAAAAGACGCAGGTCAAACCGTGTTGCTCTTTTAGAAGGAAATGCTCTTTTAGAAGTGCTGAAGCACTCAGGGAGATGGCCGCGGCTCACAGCAGTCCGATTCCAAGCCTGCATGTGAGCACTCAAAGAACGGAAACGCCCAGCCAACCAACACAGGAACAAGTGTATGTTGCAGCGGCCACTCGCTGACTCGCGCCGTCACACCAGCACCCAGGTAAGAGAGCGTTCCTCCTCGAGACTCGTCTAAACACTCTTCGTAGAAACAGCTTGATACAGCAAACCGTTCGGCTCCGAAGTTAAAAAGCAATGATGCGGTATTCCACTTCCGTATTTATACCCGCGCTGCGGGGCGGTGCGTGGAATGTGTGAACCGCATGCCAATGTCCATTGGCTCGTTTTAATCACTCGAAGTAGGTCGGTCTCTGGAAACAGATCCCAATTCGTCGGTCAGTTCCGACGTACGTCGAACGTGACCGACTGAAAGGGAAATACTATTACATAAAAGTGGAAATGATTAAATTATTATATAAAGTCAAAATGGACAAAAATCCTAAATTCCGACAGTGTATGCTATTACATAAAAGTGGAAATGATTCAATTATTACATAAAGTCATTGTTGACAAAAATCCTAAATTACGACAGTATATACTATTACATAAAAGTGGAAATGATTCAATTATTACATAATGTCAAAATGGACAAAAAATTCTCAATTACAACAGTTTATACTATTACATAAAAGTGGAAATGATTCAATTATTACATAAAGTCAAAATGGACAAAAATTCAAAATTACAACACTGTATACTATTACATAAAATTGGAAATGATTCAATTATTACATAAAGTCAAAATGGACGAAAATTCAAATTTACGACAGTGTATACTATTACATAAAAGTGGAAATTATTCAATTATTGCATAAAGTCAAAATGGACAAAAATCCTAAATTACTACAGTGTATACAATTACATAAAAGTGGATATGATTCAATTATTACATAAAGTCATTGTTGACAAAAATCCTAAATTACGACAGTGTATACAATTACATAAAAGTGGAAATTATTACATTTTTACATAATGTCAAAATGGACAAAAATCCTAAATTACGACAGTGTATACTATTACATAAAAGTGGAAATTATTCAATTATTACATAATGTCAAAATGGACAAAAAAATTCAAAATTACGACAGTGTATACTATTCCATAAAAGTGGAAATTATTCAATTATTACATAGTCAAAATGGACAAAAATTCAAAATTACGGCAGCTATACAATTAAATAAAAGTGGAAATTATTCAATTATTACATAAAGTCAAAATGGGCAAAAATTCTAAATTACGACAGTGGATACTATTACAAAAAAGTGGAAATTATAAAATTTTTACATAAAGTCAAAATGGACAAAAATTCTAAATTATGACAGTGTATACTAGTACATAAAATTGGAAATGATTCAATTATTACATAAAGTCATTGTTGACAAAAATCCTAAATTACGACAGTATATACTATTACATAAAAGTGGAAATTATTCAATTATTATATAAAGTCAAAATGGACAAAAATCCTAAATTATGACCGTGTATACTATTACATAAAAGTGGAAATTATTCAATTATTACATAAAGTCAAAATGGACAAAAATTCTAAATTACGACAGTGTATACTATTACATAAAATTAGAAATGATTAAATTATTACATAAAGTCATTGTTGACAAAAATAATTTGTGTTATCTACGTGTATGTTAAAATCTCCAACGTCTCGGTTACGGATGTAACCCTCGTTCCCTGAGGAGGGAACGGAGACGTAACGTTAGTGACTAACGCCCAATGGCGTGCCAATGCCATAAGGCATGCGGAATTTGCATACGTAACTCCGCCTCACCGCGTGAGTATATAAGGAAGTACGTGGCAATATCGCATTATGTTACCTACTTGAGGAGCCAAGACTGAACTCCTGCGTTCCAGGTAGCACAGCTGATGTGGCAACGAGACGTTACATCTCTGTTCCCTCCTCAGGGAACGAGGGTTACATCCGTAACCGAGACGATCCCTTTCGTTCAGTCACTACGACGTAACGTTAGTGACTAACGAATGGGGGTCCCAATATAATCCCGCCACTCAGCTGTCTTCCAGTGCCCTGCGTAAGTGTGAGTACCCTGTCGTAAGACTAGTACGGATGAAGGACTCCCACTTATCACAGGAATACCAAGGTACACTGGGAAGCATATCCCAGTGAGGGAATGCGAAGATGCCTACCTGTGGGGAGGACTTAAGAGTACACATATGATCCGCTAAGGGCTGCATATGGGAAACTCTAGGGTACCAGCCGAAGGTGGATTTTTAACCCAGGGGTGGCGGGGACACGCCAAGGGAAGAAACCCGCTCACTGCGGAGACTTACGGTGAAATACACGTGTGGGGGTCACTGGAGGGGAACCATGCACACGGGCACCTGGCCGGACACGAGGGTCTGGGCTCGAAGGGCAGACTGAACTGATGTCGGCGTCGACAGTGCTGGAGGAGCTCAGGGCTCTCGGGGAGCTCACCTGAGGAGAATATCGCACGTATCCAGTCCGTGGAGTGGAGTGGCGAGCAAGCGAAGACACCTGAGCCTGGCCCATTACCGGCCCCTCAGGGGGGCGAGTACATAGTCGGACACTGGCTCCACTCGGAGATTGTAGAATCTGGCGAATGTGTTAGGTGTCGCCCAGCCTGCAGCTCTGCAGATGTCTGTTAGCGAGGCGCCATGCGCTAGAGCCCAAGAGGAGGCCACACTCCGAGTGGAGTACGCCCTCGCACCAAGGGGACATGGTCGACCTTGCTGCTGGTAAGCCAAAACAATGGTGTCCACTATCCAGTGAGACAGCCTTTGCTTTGAGAGAGTTCTTCCCTTCCGCTCTCCACCATAACAGACAAAGAGCTGGTCTGAGGTCCTGAAACACTGCGCCATGCCTACGAAGGCGCGGAGAGCGCGTACTGGACAGAGCAGTGCCAAGGCTGGGTCTGCCTCCTCCAAAGGCAGCGCTTGCAGGTTCACTACCTGATCTCTGAAGGGAGTGGTAGGAACCTTGGGCACATATCCAGGCTGGGGTCTCAGGATCACGTGAGAGTTAGCCGGCCCGAAATCCAGGCACGCTTCGTCAACTGAAAATGCCTGCAGGTCCCCGACCCTCTTAAGGGAGGCCAATGCGGTCAGCAGAGCCGTCTTCATCGACAGGAACTTAATATCGACCAACCGCAAAGGCTCAAAGGGAGGCCTCTGCAGAGCACTTAGAACTACTGAGAGGTCCCAAGAGGGTACGAGAGGAGAGCGAGGAGGATTCAGTCTCCTCGCCCCCCTCAGGAACCTGATGATCAGGTCGTGCTGACTTACCTTTTTGTTCTCCAAGAGATCGTGGTGGGCAGATATTGCGGCCACATAAACTTTGAGGGAGGAGGGAGACAGCCTTCGCTCCAACCCCTCTTGGAGGAACGAGAGCACAGACCCGATCGGGCATTTCCAGGGGTCTTCTTGGCGGGAAGAGCACCAGGTGACGAAGAGGTACCACTTCAACGCATAGGCATGCCGAGTGGACTCTGCCCTAGCGGAAGTGATGGTGGCGACCATCGTAGGTGGCAGGCCACTCAACCTGCCGCGTCCCGTCCAGGAGCCACACGTGGAGGTTCCACAGGTCGGGACGCGGGTGCCATAGGGTGCCCCGTCTCTGAGTAAGGAGTCTCAGAGGAATAGGCCAGGGAGGGGCTGTCGCAAGGAGTATGAGTTCGGGGAACCAGGTCCGGCCGTGCCAGTACGGGGCGACCAAAAGGACCTGCTCCTTGTCCTCCCTGATCTTGCACAAGCTGTGCGAGTAGGCTCACTGGGGGGAACGCATAATTGCGTAGGCCCCGCGGCCAGCTGTGCGCCAGTGCATCCGAGCCGAGCGTGCCCTCGGTCAGGGAATAGAACAGGCTGCAGTGGAAAGAGTCGTGGGAGGCAAACAGATCTACCTGCGCGTCCCCGAACTGTTCCCAAATCAGCTGGACCGTCTGGGGATGGAGTCTCCATTCTCCCGGGAGAGGCTGAAAACCGCGAGAGCTCGTCGGCTGCGTGGTTCAGGACTCCCGGAATATGGACAGCACGAAGGGACCTCAGGCGCTTCTGACTCCATAGAACGAGATGGCGGGCGAGTTGAGACATACGGCGGGAGCGTAGACCGCCCTGGTGGTTGATGTACGCTACTACGGCCGTGTTGTCTGTCCGGACGAGCACATGTTGACCCATCAGCAACGCTCAGAAGCGGTGCAGGGCGAACCGTACTGCCAGCAACTCGAGGCAATTGACATGCAGGAGGCGCTGGGGTCCTGTCCAGGAGCCCGCGGCTGCTTGTCCATTGCACATGGCACCCCAGCCTGTGGCAGAGGCATCCGTTGATACAACAACATGCCTGGAAACTCGTTCTAAGGGCACACCGGCCCGTAGAAAACTGAGGTTCGACCACGGGGTGAGCGTCTGTAAGCAGGCCCGAGTCACTTGGACCCGGAGCGTGCCAGACTGCCATGCCCATCTCGGGACTCGATCGCGAAGCCAGTGCTGAAGCGGTCTCATATGAAGCAATCCGAGCAGCGTCACCGCGGCTGCAGATGCCATATGCCCCAGGAGCCTCTGAATAGTTCAGTGGAACCGCACTCTTGCTCTCGATTTGACGGAGGCAAGTCAGCAGAGACTGCGCGCGCTCGCTCGTAAGCTGCGCGCACATGGCGACCGAGTCGATCTCCAACCCGAGAAAAGAGATCCTCTGCACGGGGCAAAGTTTGCTCTATTCCCAGTTGACCCGAAGGCCCAGACGGGCTAAGTGGTGGAGAACCAGATCTCTGTGTCCGCGAACCTGCTCTCGAGAGTGACTCAATAAGAGCCAGTCATCAAGGAACTCAGGATGCGAACCCCGTGCTGCCGGAGGGACGCAAGGGCTGCCTCGACAATCTTCGTAAAGACGCGAGGGGACAGAGATAGCCCGAATGGGAGGACCGCGTACTGACATGCCCGCCCCTCGAAAGCAAACCGTAGGAACGGTCTGGGTCGAGGTAGGAGGAGACATGGAAGTAGGCGTCCTTCAGGTCGATCGCTGCAACCAATCAACCGGACGAACGCATTCGAAAAGGCGTTGGCTGTCAACATCTTGAACGGAAACCTGTGTAGGTAACTGTTCAAGATGCGCAGGTCCAGGATTGGTCTTAACCCACCGGTCTTATTGGGTACAATGAAGTAGGGGCTGTAGAACCCCGACTTCATCTCGGACAGGTTCGATCGCACCCTTCGCCAGCAGGGTGGCAATCTCCGCACGCATGACGGGGGCGTTGGCCCCGATCACGGTCTGGCGGACTCCCCTGTAGCGGGGAGGAGTCTGCGCGAACTGAATCGCGTGGCCGAGCCTGACGGTCCGCGCGACCCAGCGGGACAGCCCCGGAAGCTGAAGCCAGGCTTCCAGAGACTGCACCAACGGGGTCACACGGACGGCAGACGTACCCAGGGTGGGGCAGCGAGGCAGCGTTACCGGCCCGGACAAGGGAGGCTGTTGGGCGTCCCGGGGTCGGGGCACGGTTAACGGCTGCGTCCTGACAGAGGAGACCAGGGAAGGACGCACGTTCCACTGGGGTCTGCTCTGCCAGGTGGCTGGCGACAGAGAGGGATGCGAGTGGCGGGACCCGTGGGTGGCGCACACCGTCATCACCGGTCTCTGGGTCCTCAGAGACAGGAACATTGCCCGGGGGCCAGCAGCGGAAGGATTTTCCCCCGGCCCTCCACCGGGGGAAGGAGAGGCCCTGCTACCATCCCCTGGGAAGAACTGGAACCCATCTCTGAGTTGTCCACCTCCAGCCTGGCGTTTAACCAGGCTGGGGAGCGGACTGGGCGACATCCTCAACCACCTCCACGGCGCGGCCCAGGTGAAGGCTGCTGCTGGGGCCGGGCGGGAAGAGGGAGGGCGCCCTCGCCGGCGAGCGGACTGAGGCGACTGAGCCGGCGGCTGGTGCAGCAGCTGGCCGCCGGGGCAGTACGTGTTACAGCCTCAGTCTGCTCTGGGGCGGCCGAGAACCGTTGGGCGCAGTTCTCAGCCGCGCTGCCGAAGAGGCCAGCCTGGGATATGGGTGAGTTGAGGAGGCGGGCCCGCTCAACGTCCTCCACATCACCAGGTAAGGCCAGGTGTTCTCCCGGACCACAGCTGTGGACATCGCCTGACCCAGGGAGCGTGTGGCCACCTTCACCGCCCGGGGGCGGGATCAGTTGCGGCACGCAGCTCATTGAAGAGCCCTGGGTCGGCTCCACCCTTGTGCATGTGCAAAGGGGCGGCGGCCTGCCCGTAGCTCTGCAGGACCATGCCACTGAAGTAGACGAGCCCACAGGCTTTGGGAGGGTGCTTAGGACAGCCACACCACGCCACGTCAAAGCCCTCTGTGGACACCGTAGTGCGCAACAGAGAGTTCAACAGTGGGGGGGAGGGGGCCCCAGTGTACCCTAGGCCGCGGCCCCATCAAGGGCAGACAAGGTGGAGGAGGCCACCAAACGGTCGCGGGAAGCACGGGGACTTCCGGGACCGCGTGATCTCCTCATGCACCCTGGGAGCGAAAGGCATTGGGGGCGGGGCCCAACAGCTGTCGGGTGCCGCCCCCAAAAACCAATCGCGCAACCACTAGCACCCGCGACTGGGCGGAGTTCCACACCAGCGCGAGACTCGCGGCTGCCCGAGATAACATGGCTGTCAACTTTAGGTCGGATCAGGCAGTGCTGACACACCCGGAGGCGGAGCACAACCTAATCGTCATCTCCAAAGGACTCCAGCCCACCTTGGGATGCGGCGATCGACATCTCACTGCTATCCGGAGCGTGAACTGAACGAACGAGGCGTCAGAGACGGGCCGCTGATTCAGTCCAACACTCGCGGGAAGCGATGTGCAAGAGGGGGGCGTGGCCCGAGGAATGATCGTCGGGGTTCTTAATACCACAGCATCGCCCTCAGGTCACCCTGGCCACCAGCCAAAGTACCATCTCACTCGGGGACGGTAGATTGGGGTGTGGCAGAGGGGACTCTCTCTCCTCACGGAGATCATTGAGTCTCGACCGCAACATCGCGATGGTCACGTTCCCGCAATGGAAACGTGACACATCCGCAAACACTGCCCAAACGTGCTGAAGCCCAAACACTTTGAGCAGTGAATGCGCCCATAGACAGCAGCGGAAATCGATCGCACCCGGAAGTGCACGGGCGAGCCGTCTTGAAAAAGACGTGCCACGCGCAAGCTCTTTTTGTGAGAGGAAAGCCTCGCAGTCGATGCCGAAGCGCCCAGGGAAACACACACCAGCTGTCAAACGGACCACTGCGCAGATCAGCAGGCAGGAAGTATGCGATCACTGGAACGCGCCGAACAAAAGATGGCGCCGCCGTGCTCGGTCGCCGTTCAGGTCGCTCCGCTAAGACTTTGCTTTTATTTATTATTCTACTCTCTTTTACTCTCTATTTTTTCCAACGGATCATCTGCTTTGATCTGTTACGACAGCAAAACACTTCTGGAAATTGGTTACCGCTACACTGACCTGTTTCAGGACACTTTCTCCAATCTTCCATCTGAGATTCGCCGGGACGCCGAGTTGAACAATGGCCACTCGAGTCGACGGCGAAGATTCAAAAAACACCGCGGGAAACGCGCTGGGATCCGCAACAGACTGAGAAAAAGAGCATTCAGTCCTCCTCTCCCGAGCATTTTGCTCGCAAATGTCCAATCCTTGGAGAATAAGATGGACGATCTTAGAGCCAGGATAAGTTTTCAACGGGACATGAGAGACTGCAACATCTATTGTCTGTCCGAAACATGGCTCACGCCAGCGGTCCCGGATACAGCCGTGACGCCGTCCGAGAACTTCTCTGTTTTTCGGATGGACAGAACAGCCGAGGCCGGGAAATCTAAAGGCGGTGGAGTGTGTTTCATGATAAACAAGAAATGGTGCGATCCTAGGAACATCTCCATTCTTTCGCGATCCTGCTCGCCTCACTTGGAACATTTAACTCTCATGTGCCGGCCTTTCTACCTACCGAGGGAGTTTTCCTCGGTCATCGCCACTGCCGTTTATATTCCACCACAGGCAGACACGGGGCTGGCTTTATCTGCCCTCCATGATGTGACCAGCGGCTTCATAAACAAACACCCCGACGCTGCTTTCATCGTCGCGGGTGACTTTAACAAAGCTAACCTAAAGAAAGTATTGCCAAACTTTCACCAGCATGTCTCCTGTCCCACACGAGGAGCAAACACACTGGATCATTGCTACTCTCCGTTTAAGAACGCCTACAAAGCTCGTTCACAGCCAGCTTTTGGCAAATCGGACCATGCCGCCATTTTCCTCACACCGGAATATAAACAAAGGCTCGTTCAAGAGCCCCCGGTGAGGAGGGAAGTCAAACGCTGGTCATCCCATTCAGAGATCACGCTACAGGCAGCTCTTGATGACGTCGACTGGGACATGTTCCGCGCGAGTTCTGAAGACGTCAGCGAGTTCACAGAAGTGGCGCTCTGCTTTATCAACACACTGACAGAGCAAGCCACACAAACAATAACTATAACGTCCTTCCCTAATCAGAAACCGTGGGTGGACAGTTCAATCCGCACTGCAGTTAACACGCGCACTATCGCGTACAATGCCGGTCTCCAAACGGGGGATATGAGGGAGTACAAAGCTTCATGTTACGCCCTCCGGCGCGCCGTTAAAGCCGCAAAACTCCGCTATAAAGACCGAGTGGAATCTCATTTCCAACTCAACGACTCCCGGCGGATGTGGCAGGGACTGAGGACCATCTGTGCTTTTGGAACTAAATCCTCTGCAGAGGTGAGAGCTGATCCGTTGCTGGTGAACGAGTTAAACTCTTTCTACGCTCGCTTTGATGGTAATCGCGGCAGCGCGACTCCGGCGAGTGACGCGTCAGAGAGAGTCCCTCAGAGCAGCAACGGTCACGTGATCTCTGTCTCGGAGGACGAGGTTCGGAGGGCACTCAAACGTGTGGATGTCAGGAAAGCTGCTGGGCCGGATGGTATTTCAGGTCGTGTTCTGCGGTCCTGTGCTGATCAGCTCGCAGGGCTCTTTACATCCATATTTAACGAGTCCCTTGCTACATCTGTTGTCCCCACCTCCTTCAAACGATCCTCCATCATCCCTGTACCTAAGATCAGTAAACCCTCTTGCCTAAATGACTATCGTCCAGTGGCTCTCACATCTTTAGTCATGAAGGTCTTTGAGAGACTCATTAAAAACAACATTTGCTCCTCCATTCCTGACACTTTGGACCCTCTTCAGTTTGCCTATCGTCCCAATAGATCGACTGAAGATGCCATCTCTCACGTCCTTCACTCCTGCCTCACTCACATCGACAGCAAAAGTGGGAACTATGTCAGGCTGCTATTTATTGACTATAGCTCAGCCTTTAACACCATAGTTCCCATTAAGCTAACACACAAACTCCTGGATCTAGGCCTGAATTCTTCTCTCTGCCTCTGGATTGAAGATTTCCTCACTGGCAGACCCCAGGCGGTGAGAGTAGGCCAGTTCACCTCCACCTCCATCACCCTGAGTGTTGGAGCTCCACAGGGCTGTGTGCTGAGTCCCCTGCTCTACTCTCTCTACACCCATGACTGTTTGTCCACACACAGCTCCACCTCGATCATCAAGTTTGCTGATGATACTGTTGTCCTGGGTCTCATCTCCAACAACAATGAGACGGCATACTTGGACGAAGTGGAGCAACTGACATCATGGTGCCAGGACAACTGTCTCTCTCTGAATGTTAACAAGACCAAAGAACTGATTGTGGACTTCAGGAAGAGACAGCATCGGTCATACTCCCCTCTCATGATCAGCGGGACACCGGTAGAGAGAGTGAGCAGCTTCAAATACCTGGGTGTGAACATCTCCGAGGATCTGACCTGGACTACACACATCCAGACACAGGTGAAAAAAGCCAGGCAAAGACTGTACCACCTGCGCCAGCTGAGGAAATTCAGGGTTTCACCAGCCATCCTGAAAACTTTCTATCGAGGGGCGATAGAAAGTGTCCTGACTCAGTGCATCACAGCGTGGTACGGGAACAGCACCAGTCACGATTCCAAAGCCCTGCAAAGAGTGGTGCGCTTATCCGAGCGCATCTCAGGCTCAGCTCTCCCGTCTCTGCAGGACATCTACACCAAACGCTGCAGAGGTAGAGCTACTAAAATCATCAGAGACATTAATCACCCTGCAAACTCTCACTTCACCCTGCTGCCATCTGGTAAGCGCTTCCGTAGCCTGATGGCAAAGACTGAAAGACTCAGGAGGAGTTTCTTCCCCCAGGCCATCAGACTCCTGAACTCAGTCACGTGACTTCACTTCACCCCGCACACACATAAACATCCAGTTTAAACATTAACATCCACATACTGCCATTGCACTGCACTTTACTTTCCTATTGTTACTGCGTAACAACCTGTAATAAACCTTGCACATTATACTTCTTTATATATACATATATATATATTTATGTTAACCACTTATTTCTAAGTCTACAGTTTATCTCACTTATCATATCCACTTATTTTTTTATATTTTTATATTTTAATTTTTATATTTTTATTTTTATCTTATTTCCTATTTTTATCTTTTACTTGATTTATTTATAATTCTACTTATGTTAATACTTTTTATTCTAATTTTATTCTATTTCTATTTTAATTTCTTGTAACTGTTATTTGCACTGTCCATGGAGCGGACCTGTTTACATTTCACTGCCAGTTGTATATTGTGTATATAACTGTGTATGTGACAAATAAAACTCTTGAATCTTGAATCTTGAATCTTGAATCTTGAATCTCGTTACACCAACACCGACTGGAAAGCTGCTCGTCTCGAAGAAGCTGACAGAGTCTCAGAAGGCTGTAGGAGTGAAGAGGTAGGTTCTCTTGGCTCCGAAAGCAGAAACATAATGCGATATTGCCACGTACTTCCTTATATACTCACGCGGTGAGGCGGAGTTACGTATGCAAATTCCGCATGCCCTATGGCATTGGCACGCTATTGGGCGTTTTCTCTAAGCTCGAAGATGATAGGCTTCTAAACGAAACCCCCATTCGTTAGTCACTAACGTTACGTCGTAGTGACTGAACGAAAGGGAACAATTAATGCTTTATCGACGTTGACCAATAGATCTGAGAGAAAGTCTGCAGACTCTTTTAGGAAATCAGCATAGGGCCCTGGAGGTCTATATACAGTAGCCAAGGCTAGAGATTTACATTCACATTTACATTTACATTTAGTCATTTAGCAGACGCTTTTATCCAAAGCGACTTACAAATGAGGGCAATAGAAGCAGCTAGAGCAGTCCAAGGGCAACAATATCAACAATATGCAAGTGCTGTAACAAGTCTCAGTTAATCTAGCACAGAACAGATGTGTTTTTTTTTTTTTTTATAAAAATAAATTAGACAGACAGACAATGAATAGTATGATAAGTGCTATTCTCGATCGGTCAGGTGTTGCTGGAAAAGATGTGTCTTTAGACGTTTTTTGAAAATGGCTACAGACTCGACCGCACGAATTGAGATAGGCAGGTCATTCCACCAGGTGGGAACGCTCCAGGAAAAGGTCAGTGACAGGTCAGTTCATGCCTCTCTGGTATGGCACCACAAGGCATCGCTCACTGGCAGAACGCAAGTTCCTGGAGGGTGTGTAAGTCTGAACGAGCGAGTTTAGGTATATTGGTGCAGAGCCAGTGGATGTTTTGAAGGCGAGCACCAGTGCCTTGAATTTAATGCGAGCGGCTATTGGTAGCCAGTGCAGACTGATGAGGAGAGGCGTGACGTGTGCTCTCTTCGGCTCACTAAAGACCAACCTCGCTGCTGCATTCTGGATCAGTTGCAAGGGTTTGATAGTGCATGCCGGAAGGCCCGCTAGAAGAGCATTGTCACGGTACAAACAAGGAAACTGGTGCGAGGACTCAAGTGCGGATAATGAAATATTTATTTAACAAAAATAAAACATAAACACAAAACAAAACCCACAATGGGGCAAAACACATAATTAGAAACACAAACTCAAAACATACCAAAAACGGAGAAAACAGGAATCACGGGGAAACAGGAGACGTAGACAATACAACGTACCGACAAAGACAGTGAACACAAGTGAGCTATATAAAGGGGAAGAAATCAGGAGGGAACAGGTGGGAGAAATCAAACACTAATCAGATAACAAGGGGGAGGGATCAAACAATGACAGAGGCACATGGCCACACTAACAAAACCCACATGTGCACACAAGACAGGACAGGCATGTGACAAGCATTGCAGTAGTCCAGTCTGGAGAGAACAAGAGCTTGTACCAGTAGTTGTGTGGCATGATCTGATAGGAAGGGTCTAATCTTCCTAATGTTGAATAGTGCAAATCTGCACGACCGGGTTGTTGCATTAATGTGGTCAGTGAATTTTAGCTGATCATCAATCACAACCCCAAGGTTCCTGGCTGTCCTGGACGGAGTTATGGTTGATGATCCTAGCTGAATGGAGAGATTGTGATGCAGTGCTGGTTTGGCTGAGACCACAAGCAGTTCTGTCTTTGCAAGGTTGAGTTGCAGGTGATGTTCCTTCATCCAGGCTGAGATGTCTGTTAGGCAGGCAGCGATACGAACACCAACTGATGGATCATCAGGTTGAAATGAGAAGTAGAGTTGAGTGTCGTCGGCATAGCAGTGATAGGAAAAGCCATGTTTCTGAATGACCGATCCCAATGATGACATGTAGATGGAGAAGAGAAGTGGACCAAGCACTGAGCCCTGGGGAACGCCAGTGGCTAGATGATGTGACTTAGACACTTCACCACTCCATGACACCCTGAAGGACCTACCTGAGAGGTAAGACTTGAACCACTGGAGAGCGGTTCCTGAGATGCCCATCTTCATGAGAGTTGACAGAAGGATCTGGTGATTATCTGTGTCAAAAGCAGCAGACAAATCCAGTAAGATAAGTACTGTGGATTTGGAGGCTGCTCTTGCCTGTCTCAGTGCCTCCGTAACTGAGAGCAGGGCAGTCTCAGTTGAGTGGCCGCTTTTGAAACCGGATTGGTTGATGTCCAGGAGATTGTTCTGTTCAAGAAACGTAGAGAGCTGATTAAACACAGCCCTCTCAAGTGTCTTAGCAATGAAAGGTAGAAGGGATACCGGTCTGTAGTTTTCTAAAAGTTCTGGGTTTAGAGAGGGTTTTTTAAGCAGTGGGGTTACCCGAGCCAGCTTAAATGCTGTGGGGAAGGTCCCGATGTGAAGAGAGGTGTTGACAATGTGAGTGAGTGCAGGAGTAACAGAAGAAGAAATGGCCTGAAGGAGGTGAGTGGGCATAGGATCAAGTGGACATGTAGTGGGATGATTGGAAAGGATGAGTTTGGAGACAACTGCTTCGGAGAGCAGAGAGAAGGAGGGGAGCGTGTGTGTGATGGTTGTTGAGATGTGTGTGTCGGTTTGTGGTGTGGAGAATTGGCTGCTGATGGAAGAGGTTTTGTTTGTGAAAAATGATGCAAAGTCATCAGCTGTAAGAGTTGACGAAGGAGGGGGGGGGGGGACAAAGGAGCGAAGAGAATGTTTTGAAAAGTGCACGAGAGTTGGAGCAGTTGTTGATTTTGTTGTGGTAGTATGTAGTTTTAGCAGTGGAGACATTAGTAGAGAAAGAAGCGAGAAGAGACTGATACAGGGTTAGGTCAGTAGCGTTTTTAGTTTTGCGCCACTTCCTCTCTGCCGCCCGGAGTCCAGAGCGATGTTCACGGAGAACATCGGACAGCCAGGGGGCAGAGGGGGTGGTGCGGGCTGGCCTGGATGTAAGGGGACAGAGGTTGTCTAAGCAAGATGTTAGAGTGGAGCAAAGAGTGTCAGTAGCACTGTTAGTGTCTAGTTCTGAGAACTGAGCAGGTGGAGGGAGTGAGGATGAAACCATAGTGGATAGACGGGAGGGAGAGAGCGAGCGTAGATTACGCCGAAAGGTGATCTGTGGAGGAGTGCGTGTTGTGTCCGGAGTCAGTATGAGGTTAAGAGTGATGAGAAAGTGATCTGAGGTGTGCAGTGGAGTAACTAAAGTGTTGTCTGTGGAGCAGCAGCGTGTGTAGATAAGGTCCAGATGGTTACCTGATTTGTGAGTAGCTGTAGTGGATACTCGCTTAAGGTCAAATGAGGTCAGAAGAGTGGTGAAATCAGCAGCCTGGGGTTTATCAAGGTGGATGTTGAAGTCACCAAGCAGTACCAGAGGAGTGCCATCCTCAGGGAAGTGAGAGAGTAAAATATCCAAATCATCCAAGAAGTTCCCCAGTTGACCTGGAGGGCGATAAATAACTACAACATGGATTTTAGCCGGGTGAGTGATAGTGATTGAGTGTGATTCAAATGAGCAGTTGCCAGATAGAGAAGGAATGGGCTCAAATTTCCAATCATTTGAGATCAGCAAACCAGTACCACCACCCCTCCCAATTGGGCGTGGGGTGTGTGAAAAAGTGAAATTATTTGAGAGAGCAGCAGGAGTGGCAGTGTCTTCTGGTTTGATCCAGGTTTCAGTTAGAGCCATGAGACTGAGACGTGAATGAGCCGAAATAGATGGAATAAAGTCTGCTTTGTTTACAGCAGACTGGCAGTTCCACAGACCAATTGGAATGGACATTAATGTAGCAGAGGAAATAGGTACATTTAGCAGATTATTAGGATTACGGCGCCTAGAATGTACTGAGCGTGACTTACGGGTGTATGTGGTCATAGTAGCAATTTGGAAGCACATAGTGAATACGGGTCAGAGAAACAAACAGATAACAACAAGCAAAGCACAAAAGTGGACAGAGTAGAAGGAAAGCTATAGTCAAGTGCCTTGTCGTGTCCTTGCTCGAGTGGAGTCGCGCAGAGTAGAGTCGAATGGTCTTTACACTCTTCGGTCTTCACACGAGGAGGCTGAACTCTCCCGCTGACGCTTCCGCACCAGCGTTAACGAGCGTATTAAATAGATGCTAATCACTACATTCAGAACAGGTGAGGACTCTTTTGTAATTCGCCTAGACAATCAAGGTAACAGCCTGTCAATGGCTCAGCTCAAAAGCGAAACTATCACTCACTAGTGCAAATATCCCGCAATAATATTTCAGTGCGGACGGACGGCAAAAACAGCACTGCTTATAATTCAAATACAATTATCTTAACCAGTAAAATTATAAATCCACAAATAACTACAGAATCGAAATGTATCCACTTGATAGCGTGTAATACGCTGAGCAAATCCAGCAAACTGAGTAATTAGAAAAAACACTTACATACGGCTTCAATGCGTTCCTTCACTCTCTGCGCGCTTCTCCTAGTAACTAACTGACCGACCTGAGTTTATATATGTTCTGTCCACCTTTGTAATTCGCCCAGACAATCAAGGTAACAGCCTGTCAATGGCTCAGCTCAAAAGCGAAACTATCACTCACTAGTGCGAATATCCCGCAATAATATTTCAGTGCGGACGGACGGCAAAAACAGCACTGCTTATAATTCAAATACAATTATCTTAACCAGTAAAATTATAAATCCACAAATAACTACAGAATCGAAATGTATCCACTTGATAGCGTGTAATACACTGAGCAAATCCAGCAAACTGAGTAATTAGAAAAAACACTTACATACGGCTTCAATGCGTTCCTTCACTCTCTGCGCGCTTCTCCTAGAGATAATACGGATTTCTTTCTTACATCTAAGAGCGTAACATTTAGCACTAGTACTTCAAACGAATTAAACCTGTGACCTGTTTTCTGAGTAACATTAAAGGCCAATTTATACTTCTGCGTCGAGTGCACGCAGAGGGTACGGCGTACCCTACGCATAGACGCGTTGGATACGCCGTACCCTACGCCGTAGCCTGACGCGCACCTCTCCAAAAATGTAACAACGCGTCAATTCTACGCGGACCGCAAGCGCTGTGATTGGTCTGCCAGAACCCTTCCCTCAGGTCAATAAATAAATAAAAAATCTGCGATAGGAGTGTGAGTGTGTGTCCAGAAATTGGATGATAGTTCCTTACGTCTGCTATAACACAATATTTTGCAGTGCAGCGATTCTTTATGGTAGTAAATAAATACATAGATCCGCTGAATATAGTTTATTTATTTTCTCATTAAAACCAAAGATGTTAATCAGTAATTGTATATCAAGAACAGGGACACATTAGGGTATATTTTGTGAATGAAGTCTCCGCAACAACAATCGATTGCTCGAGCCACCGCTGCTGAAAACAGCGGCCACGAGCTCCGCATGATTTCACAAACACATTCCAGCGCCAGATCGCCTTATTTAACTTTACTAATCAACTAGAGATGCTTAATTTGTATTAGATACAACAACTCAAGCTGCAAGAAAAGCCGCTCTCTCACTGCTGCTGATACTCCGACATGAATGTACAGATTCTACACAACAACCTGCTTCTTCTTCGGCTGTTCTCTTGATTCCACCAACATGCCCGAGGACACTGCCTTCTAGCGTCTGCATGTGGAATTGCACATTGACGCAGACAACAGCGCAGAAGTATAAATGCTCACGACGGCGTCGGCTACGCGCGTAGCCTACGGCGTACACTCGACGCAGAAGTATAAATTGGCCTTAAGAATATCTCTATAGATTGTTGCAACACCGCCGCCACGACCAATCAGACGGGGCTCATGCTTATAACAGTATCCTGGTGGAGTAGACTCATTAAGACCGAAATAATCATTTGGCTTAAGCCAGGTTTCAGTAAGGCAAAGTACATCGAAACTATTATCTGTGACCATTTCATTTACAATAACCGCCTTAGGTGTGAGCGATCTAATGTTTAGATACTATTACATAAAAGTGGAAATGATTCAATTATTACATAAAGTCAAAATGGACAAAAATTATAAATTACGACAGTGGATACTATTACATAAAAGAGGAAATTATTAAATTATTACATAAAGTCAAAATGGATAAAAATTCTAAATTAGGACAGTTTATAATATTACATAAAAGTGGAAATGATTCAGTTTTTATATTAAGTCTAAATGGACAAAAAATCTAAATTACGACAGTGGATACTATTACATAAAAGTGGAAATTATTCAATTATTACATAAAATCATTGTTGACAAAAATTCTAAAATACGACAGTGGATACTATTACATAAAAGTGGAAATAATTAAATTATTACATAAAGTCAAAATGGACGAAAATTCAAATTTACGACAGTGTATACTATTACATAAAAGTGGAAATGATTCAATTATTACATTAAGTCATTGTTGAAAATAATTCTAAATTATGACCGTGGATACTATTACATAAAAGTGGAAATGATTCAATTATTACATAAAGTCAAAATGGACAAAAATTCAAAATTACGACAGTGTATACTATTACAAAAAATTGGAAATTATTAAATTATTACATAAAGTCATTGTTGACAAAAATCGTATATTACGACAGTATATACTATTACATAAAAGTGGAAATGATTCAATTATTACATAAAGTCATTGTTGACAAAAATCCTAATTTACGACAGTATATACTATTACATAAAAGTGGAAATGATTCAATTATTATATAAAGTCAAAATGGACAAAAATCCTAAATTCCGACAGTGTATACTATTACATAAAAGTGGAAATGATTCAATTATTACATAAAGTCATTGTTGACAAAAATCCTAAATTACGACAGTATATACTATTACATAAAAGTGGAAATGATTCAATTATTACATAAAGTCAAAATGGACAAAAATTCAAAATTACAACAGTGTATACTATTACATAAAATTGGAAATGATTCAATTATTACATAAAGTCAAAATGGACGAAAATTCAAATTTACGACAGTGTATACTATTACATAAAAGTGGAAATTATTCAATTATTACATAAAGTCAAAATGGACAAAAATCCTAAATTACGACAGTGAATACTATTACATAAAAGTGGAAATGATTCAATTATTATGTAAAGTCAAAATTGACAAAAATTCTAAATTACTACAGTGTATACAATTACATAAAAGTGGATATGATTAAATTATTACATAAAGTCATTGTTGACAAAAATCCTAAATTACGACAGTGTATACAATTACATAAAAGTGGAAATTATTCAATTATTACATAATGTCAAAATGGACAAAAATCCTAAATTACGACAGTGTATACTATTACATAAAAGTGGAAATTATTCAATTATTACATAATGTCAAAATGGACAAAAAATTCTAAATTACAACAGTTTATACTATTACATAAAAGTGGATATGATTCAATTATTACATAAAGTCATTGTTGACAAAAATCCTAAATAATGACAGTGGATGCTATTATATAAAAGTGGAAATTATTCAATTATTACATAATGTCAAAATGGACCAAAAATTTAAAATTACGACAGTGGATATTATTACAAAAAATTGGAAATTATTCAATTATTACATGAAGTCATTGTTAACAAAAATTCTAAATTACGACAGTGTATACTATTACATAAAAGTGGAAATTATTCAATTATTACATAGTCAAAATGGACAAAAATTCAAAATTACGGCAGTTTATACAATTAAATAAAAGTGGAAATTATTCAATTATTACATAAAGTCAAAATGGGCAAAAATTCTAAATTACGACAGTGGATACTATTACAAAAAAGTGGAAATTATAAAAATTTTACATAAAGTCAAAATGGACAAAAATTCTAAATTATGACAGTGTATACTATTACATAAAATTGGAAATGATTCATTTATTACATAAAGTCATTGTTGACAAAAATCCTAATTTACGACAGTATATACTATTACATAAAAGTGGAAATGATTCAATTATTATATAAAGTCAAAATGGACAAAAATTCTAAATTACGACAGTGTATACTATTACATAAAAGTGGAAATGATTCATTTATTATAAAGTCAAAATGGACAAAAATTCTAAATTATGACAGTGTATACTATTACATAAAATTGGAAATGATTAAATTATTACATAAAGTCTTTGTTGACAAAAATCCTAGATTACGACAGTGTATACTATTACATAAAAGTGGAAATGATTCAATTATTACATAATGTTGTAGTGATTATTACTCAATTCACCGATGACATCAGTGATTTTTAGATCACGTGTCACTTAAGGTGTGGTTATGAGTGTATCAGATGACCCCTCCCCCTTTTTGATACGGGGCACCAGCTAAGAATACTATCTTAACAATATAAGAACACTCTCAAAGGAGCTGTTCAATAATTCAGAATGAATGTAAATTAGAGGGAGTTGGTCAGCTGATTTATCTGAAGGATTTGTGAGTCTGGATAACTAGTAGAGTCTTTGATCATCAACACAATGAAGACACAGTGTAATAAAATGAGTGAAGTTTATTAACAATAGATATGCAAGAGTAAATACTTCAATGATTAATAATGCTAGTAATTAATATACACTTCTAAAGGATAGTAAACTAATAACCAAAAATAAAAGTAATGAATGAAACAATAAACTGATAAATGATGTGAACACAGAATGGATAAATGCAATGCTGTTGAACAGAATGTAGCAATGGAAGAGAATTGTATGGGAATGCTTCTTATGGAAACCACCTAATGGTTCTAGCGAATGGTGATAAATAAATGCTTATTTATCATTAAACAAATAATAAACCTATTATTTGTAACAAGCTGACCTCCGGTAACTGTTATCTAAGCAGGTTAGAAAACATATGCTGCATGTATAAACTAATGCCAAGGTCTCTAGACAGAGGTTTGGTAAGTTTATATTTACGTTCCACACAGTCGGGTGATCGGTCCGGCAGTAGAGACGTCTTCCACTGGTTATGCGTGTGACAGGGCGCATAGCTACTGTCTCGGTAGCGATGCGCTACCTATTCCCGTTCACAAAGACTGAGTGCAAATGTTGCTTGTATTTGTTTGTATAGCGTGTTAATGTGTTCTGTTAATCCTCATACTGTTTTAAATCAGCGGTTAATCTAGCCTTTCATCAAAACACCATAGTAATCCCGTAGCTTTCGTGTGCACACTTTTAACATCTAAAACTACGGCTATAGCTATTACTTTCAATACATATCTGACTGTTTAAAACCATGCCATTACTTCACAATCATAATTTGTTACAATAACCACGCAACACATGTTTTTGTTAATTATGTATTTGTTTATTTAGTTTAAAAGGAACATAGCTTTGACATACCATCTTTAAGTCTGACCAGCGTCTCCTGTTTGTTTGTGTAAAGGAATTTTTGTTGCAATGGTGGGGTTTAAATAACGCTATGACTTCCGGGTCAATAGGAAGTGACCCGGAGTTTTGAGTTATTTTTGTTTAGCTGTTAATATGACTTGTGGCTTTGCCAAATGTTAGCTGAAATCATAGAAATTATATTCTGTATTTTTCTAATTTTATAGATGTAGCATTTCAGCTTTTTTTAAGCATTTATGGTTTGTTTACCTGAGCCACCCCTGCATTGTATTATTGAATTGGTATGTGCCAATTCCAGGGGTGCCTTCATGTGTATAAAAGACTAGTAGTTTCAATCTCTAGGGGAGGGGGAAGTGAGAAGACATAAGTCTGTTGATACCCTAAGTATAGTGACTTGTGTAAAGGTCAATTTCTAAGCAGCTGTAAAAGTATGATTGTTTTTCTTTGTTTTGGACTCTCATGTCCATTTATTTTATTTACTAAATAGTATTTTTTTTTTCTTGTATATATATTTTTTTCTCTTTTCTTAATTTTGATTGCCTTTCTTTGGCCTTAATTGGGGTAAATAAAAAGATCCCATCTGTTAAAACTCATCCAACTTCTCCTGAGTGCTTACATCTGCTCACAACGCCTCAGTCACATCTACCCTCAACAATGCGGGTAGCGTGCAGTGGGGAGGCGCAGAGCTGCGATCCAGTAGTTGTTGCCACGCTGGGCTGAAGGATGCAGAACTTTGGTTGCGTCGAGAGGGTCCTTAGGAAATGGACCAGGCAGCTGGGTCAGTCGAATCTTCACAGGGTCCGTTGCAGGCTGGCTGCGTCACTCTGAGGAGCCGTGTGGGACAGGCAATGTCTGCCGATGCAGAGGTCCTTGGTGGACCGGGCTGTGCTGCTGGAGTCGTCGAAAGGGTCAGATAAGATCTCTCAGTGAGAGAACCCTTCTTACAGCTAGAGTGCAGCCAAAAGCAATATAAAAGGTTTTGCTCGCAAAAGCTTAACCTCAACAGTCTTGTAGTCTCTTTCCTCGTCAGGTCAGAAACTCATGACGTGATGTGTCTGTTAGTGTCTCCTTCCCCGTCGGGTTAGAAACGCAGAACAAGGGTGTGTCTATCCGGGGGACATATTTATCCCTTTCCGATGAGGAGGAGATTGAAATCCGGCGCCTTTCCGATCCTGGAGTGTGATTGGCTACTGATGTCCGAAGTAGCCCAGATGTTGCCCACCCTAGTGTGGAACTCATTTGCATAGCATAAAGTGGCATGTCAAGACCATGTCTTTAATGTTTTACCCATGCATTATTTCTTTACCAAACCTCTTTTAAAATATAAAAGGCATCAAATGGAACAGATAGAGACCAAATATGATAAGAAACGGTTAAGTCATCGTCCACACATTTGTTTGTCTGTTAATGGATCTGTCCCTTGGACTGTTGTGTTTACAGTCAATGTCCATTAACATAAACAGTGCTTGGTGTGAAGATGAAGTGGATGAGTTGCAGTTTATATACATTTAAGGCCTCCAAACATGTGTATGAATGGATTTAGATAGATCTCTGTGGCCTCTCTTTTGCTGCTGCATCCAGGAGGTCCTGAAGGAATTTTTATGGCAGCTCTTGCCTAAACCTTAGGAATGGGTTTGGTGGTTAAAGTCAACTTTTAGACCAATGAGAGTCCTCTCCTTGGTGGTGGTGGGTGCAGAAGGTCCCCCTTCCTGCCCAGTAAGGGGTGTCTGGCAGTTGTCTTGGCATCTTATCTGATGTTGCTGAACATCTGTTTATGTTCATTCACCAAGGGTCCAATCACAGTGTGGCACATCTTCCACCACACCGGTAGTTAATGAGGGGCCTTGCCATAAACTGGTCTCTGGAATGCCATCCTTACTGATGTTCACCACAATGTCAAAATGGACAAAAAATTCAAAATTACAACAGTTTATACTATTACATAAAAGTGGAAATTATTCAATTATTACATAAAGTCAAAATGGACAAAAATTCTAGATTTCGACAATGTATACTATTACAAAAAATTGGAAATGGTTGATGTACGCAACGGACCAGTACGTGCTTGCCCCGAAGCGGTTTCTTGAACCGGGCCAGGGCAAGACGTACCGCCAATAACTCTAGGCAATGCCATATGCCCCAGGAGCCTCTGAAAGAATTCAGTGGGACCGCTGTCCTGCCTTTGAATGTATTCAAGCAGTTCAACACTGACCGGACGCGCTCTGGTGTGAGGCGCGCTGTCCGGCTGACCGAATCCAGCTCCATACCGAGATAAGAGATCCTCTGCGCGGGGCAGAGTTTGCTCTTCTCTCGGTTGACCCGAAGTCCCAACAGGCTGAGGTGACTGAGCACCATGTCCCTGTGTTCGCACAACTGCTCCCGAGACTGGGCCAGTATAAGCCAGTCGGCGAGATAGTTGATTAAGCGAACGCCACGTTCTCTGAGCGGAACAATGGCTGCCTCGACGACCTTCGTGAAGACACAAGGCGACAGGGACAGCCCGAAGGGCAAGACTTTGTACTGATATGCCTTCCCCTCGAATGCAAAGCATAGGAACGGTCTGTATCGAGGAAGGATAGAGACATGAAAGTACGCGTCCTTCAGGTCGATCGCTGCGAACCAATCTCGGGGACGGATGCATTGGAAAATGCGTTTCTGCGTTAACATTTTGAACGGGAGCTTGTGCAGGGCCCGATTCAGAATGCGCAGGTCCAGAATTGGCCTTAACCCACCCCCTTTCTTGGGTACAATGAAGTAGGGGCTGTAGAACCCCGACCTCATATCGGCAGGAGGAACCGGCTCGACCGCGCCCTTCGCCAGCAGGACATCGATCTCGGACCGCAAGACATGGGCATCGCTGCTCCGCACGAAGGTGAAGAGGCTGCCCCTGCACGTGGGAGGCCGGCGTGCGAATTGAATCGCATAGCCGAGTCTGATGGTACGGATGAGCCAGCGAGACGGCCTGGGGAGACCTAGCCAGGCCCCCAGAGACCGAACTAGCAGGACCAACAGCACCACAGACGTACCCGGGGTGAGGCAGCGAGGTGGAGTATTCAGACTCGACTTGGGAGGCCCGGAGGCGGCCCGGAGTGTTGCCTGAATATTCCAGGTGGGGCAGAGAGTGGGTGAGAAGGCCCGGGGGCGTCCTCGGTGCCCACTCTGCTGCCCCCTGGCGAGGGGTGAGAGGGAAGGAAAGGAGTGGCAAGGCCCGGGGGGCATCGCGCACTGCCAACCTGTCCCTCTCGGGGCTCAGGGAGGGAGGAAACTGCTCTTTTATTGAGAATGTGTGGCAGGATGTTCGTCACGGTACCAGTCTTGACATTCTTCTCCCGGTCCTCCTCCAGGGGGAGGAGGGGTGCGGACCCCACCTCCCCTGGAGCAGCTCCTCTTCTCCCTGGGCTCCCCATGTCAAGGCACTTGCGCTTGCTTGCCGACTTAGCAGGCCCCGACACGGGTTGGGCGGCACCCTTACGACCGGCACCCTGCTTCCCCAATGGTGAAGGCTGCTGCTTGGGTTTAGCAGGGGTGGAGGCGGCCGCAGGGGGACGCCCTCGGCGACGAGCAGGCGGAGGTGCGGCCGGCGACTGAGAGGAGGCAGCAGCAGGTCGCCGGGGCAGGATGTTTTTGATGGCCTCCGTCTGCTTCTGTGCCACCAAGAACTGCTGGGCGAAGCTCTCGATGGCGTCGCCGAAGAGGCCGGCCTGGCAGACAGGGGTATTGAGGAACCGCACCTTATCGGTCTCACGCATATCCGCCAGGTTCAGCCACAATCCACAGTCATCCATGACAGCCGCCTCCGCGTGCTGAACGCCCAAACACGAGAGACAGTGATCGTGTCCGTCAACTGGGGACAGAAACCGACGGCATCCAGAAACACACGGTTTGAATGACATCTTGAAAAAGACGCAGGGTCAAAACGTGTTGCTCTTTTAGTTAGAAGAAAAACCGCTCCGACAGTTCCGAGGCACACAGGGGAAATGGCCGCGGCTCACAGCGGTTCAAAGATGCAAGCCCGCTGTGAGCACTCAAAGAGAAAACGACCAGCAAACTGTGATAACAACTGTTTGTTTTCTTCCGGGTTTCGCGACCACCGCTGCAAGGCACCGTCACACCGACACTGGAACCGGAACAGGTAAGAATCTCTCCTCGCTCGTAGAAAATACTCTTCTTAGGAACACCAGACAAAGCTGAAAATGCTCGGCTCCGAAGTTGAAAGCGGTTTGCGGCACTTCCACTTCCTTATTTATACCCGCCGGGCGGTGCGTGGAATGCATGATCGCATGCCAATGTTCATTGGCTCGTTTTAATCACTCGAAGTAGGTCGGTCTCTGAAAACAGATACCAATTCGTCGGTCAGTTCCGACGTATGCCGAATGTGACCGACTGAAATGGAACTCATACTTAACTTAATCACTATTGGTCTATATTAAGCAATAAAACATTATTACCTCTGCTGGAGTGCGCTTCTCAACCCCCACACTATTAACAGTACTCGTAATTTGGGTCCATATTTTGTTTTTGTGGGCGCCTTTAATCCCACTCTTTAAACTCCCAAATAAAACAATTTTGTTTTTTCCACTTCCCTGGTGATGTTCTCGATCTCCACGTCAGAGAAGTTTCGCTTCTTTGCCGTCTTCCGTGTGTCCATGGCGTAAAATGAGGGCGTGGGGGAGGCAGAGACTTGAATATTATATATAATATTTTATAATATAATATTTTTATATAATATAATATATATTGAATATTGCGTACACCTAGATTTCAGAGGTGCCCACAACTTCATAAATCAGGCAGTGAGAAGAGTGTAAGCATAATCTTACACCAACATATACGCCCATTTCTACGCAAGATTGATAAATGAGGGCCAATGTGATTCCAGGCATTTTCACCCATACTCCATCACCATGCCTCTCCTACGCTACTCGCAACCTTAAAACCACTTCCTCCCTTTGTTACCCTCTAGAGGACAGGATGAAAAATGTCACCCCTGTAACCTTTACATGCTACACAGAACAAAACATGAAAGAGCACTGCTGATGATGAGCACGAGCCGCGTGCTAAAAAACACACAACACATGGACAAAAGAGTGTATATTGCCCAAGCAAAACTACTTGCTCACACGAGACCAAGTGAATACTCATGGAGCATTAATGTCTGAAGCCTGAACCAAAACCAAACTAGAATGAAATGCCAGGGTTCCAACACCACTATATAAATCCATATAAAATCCTATACAAGCATACTGAATGTTTGCATATATGTTGTTTAAATAAACTTGCATATATAAATTAGACATATATGGTTTACATATACGGCATTAACATACAGTACCATATAAAAAGTCATATAAATATTTTTAATATATGTATATATATTAATTCTTCTATGGGTATTTCATACATGGTATGAACCTATATCTTCATATATCGTGAGGATGTATATATGTGCTAATAATGTATTGCCTTATACGAAACATATGACATCACTACATATATTACATTTCCATATGGGACGACCGACTGCATTTGTGTGAATATTCTCCAAGGCAGGCATTTTGACATCATGTGAATCTGGCAGTTCCCCAGCCAAACAGCAGTTCATCAACCACTCAGATTTCAGCAACACACTCTCACACACATGTAGGCCCACACGTTTAATATTAGCATCATTAATCATTTATATCATCCGTCTGCGACCCACCCGCAATTTATCAGAATGTTATTTTGTATTAAGTCAACTTTTATTTATATAGCGCTCTTAACAATGTAGATTGTTTCAAAGCAGCTTTACAGTGTTAAACAGGAAAATAATGCAGCATAATTTTATTCAGCTGTATAGCCATTCTGGAAAAATTTCAAGTATCATACAGTGACAGTGTGGGCTTTAGATCAATAATTTGATCAGTAATTTAGTTTAAATGGTTAATTTAGTTTAAATTTTTCAACTAAACATCGAAATAAATCTAAATAATAATGTCCCCAACTGAGCACGCCAAGCCAGATGCAACAGTGGCAAGGAAACCAAAACCCCATTAGGTGACCTAATGGAGAAAAATAAACCTTGGGAGAAACCAGGCTCAGTCGGGGTGCCAGTTCTCCTCTGGCCAATTAACAAACAGCGTATTATTATTATTATTCTGGCAGTTTTACAGCTCGGAGGTCATAATAGATCAGAATATTCAAGGGACCGGGGGCAACATGCTGGAGACGGGTTTATTGAGGATGATGTTGATTAAATAATTATTAAAGTGCAATATTCGAATGATCGGAGGCAACACGCTGGAGACGGGTTTATTGAGATGCCGTGTCGATGAGGCAGTTTCAGGGGGAGTCTAATCATGGTCTCCCAGACACTTCGGGGTCCTGTGTTGGTCTTCTCTGGGTGCAGGTCCACCATCTGATCTGGATACGGCCTGGATCCAGCTGACTGCAGTAAACCTCGGGATAAAACAGAGAGACTAACATTAGCGTAGATGCCATTCTTCTGATGATATAACAAGTACATCAGGTGTTATGGGAAGTGTTCCCGGTTCCGGCTGACCTAGTTAATGCAGCCTAACAATCCTTTCATTGAAAAAGTGTTTTATGTGTATGCCACAGTAAAGAGATGTGTTTTTAGTCTAGATTTAAACTGACAGAGTGTGTCTGCTTCCCGAACAATGTTAGGAAGACTGTTCCAGAATTTAGGTGCTAAATAGGAAAACGATCGACCGCCTGCAGTTGATTTGGATATTCTCGGTATTATCAACTGGCCAGAATTTTGAGACCGCAGTAGACGTGATGGAGTATAATATGTTAAGAGCTCGCTCAAGTATTGGGGAGCTAAACCATTTAGTGCTTTGTAAGTAATAAGTAAGATTTTAAAATGTATGCGATGTTTAATAGGCAGCCAGTGCAGTGTTGACAGAACTGGGCTAATATGGTCATACTTCCTGGTTCTAGTAAGAACTCGAGCTGCTGCGTTTTGGACCAGCTGGAGTTTATTTATTAAGCGAGCAGGGCAACCACCCAGTAGAGCATTACAATAATCTAACCTTGAGGTCATGAACGCATGAACTAACTGTTCAGCATTTTGCATTGAGAGCATGTGCCGTAATTTAGATATATTTGTAAGATGGTAGAAAGCAGTTTTACAGATGCTAGAAACGTGGCTTTCAAACGAAAGATTGGTATCAAAGAGCACACCCAGGTTCCTCACTGACGACGAGGACTTGACAGAACAGCCATCAAGTGTTAGACAGTATTCTAGGTCACTACTTGTGGAGCTTTTTTGTCCAATAATTAAAAATTCATTTTTTTCTGAATTGAGTTGCAGGAAATTACCAGTCATCCAATGTTTTATATCAGCTATGCATTCCGTTAATCTTGTGAATTGGTAAGTTTCTTTAGGGCGTGAAGAAATATAGAGCTGAGTATCGTCAGCATAACAATGAAAACTAACGCCATGCTTCCTAATGATATCTCCCAGTGGTAGCATGTACAGGGTGAAGAGTAGCGGTCCTAGCACTGAGCCTTGTGGTACTCCATACTGAACTTGCGATCGGTGTGACATATCTTCATTTACTACTACAAACTGATAACGGTCGCATAGGTATGATTTAAACCATGATAATGCAATTCCACTAATACCTATATAATTTTCGAGTCTATTCAAAAGAATGTTGTGGTCGATAGTATCAAATGCAGCGCTAAGATCGAGTAACACTAATAGAGAGATACAGCCACGATCGGATGATAAGAGCAAATCATTTGTAACTCTGACGAGAGCAGTCTCAGTGCTATGATACGGTCTAAATCCTGACTGGAAATCCTCACAGATACCATTTCTTTCTAAAAAGGAACATAATTGTGAAGACGCTGCCTTTTCAAGTATTTTTGACAGAAAGGGTAGATTTGAGATTGGTCTATAATTGACTAAATCTGTAGGATCAAGTTGCGGTTTTTTAATAAGTGGTTTAATAATAGCCAACTTAAAAGTTTTCGGTACATATCCTAATGACAAAGATGAATTAATGATATTAAGAAGAGGATCTATGACCTCTGGTAGCATCTCTTTTAATAGCCTAGTTGGTATAGGGTCGAGCATACATGTTGTGAATTTTGATGATTTAACGAGTTTAGCCAATTCTTCTTCTCCTATAGCAGTGAATGAGTGTAATTTTTCCTCAGTGACACTACAATGCTCTGTCTGATGTGATGCTGTATTAGACGGCTGCATGGTTAAAAAAAAATTCCTAATATTATCAATCTTACATGTGAAGAAGTTCATAAAGTCATTACTGCTGTGCTGTTTACAATCATCAGAAGTTGAAGCTTTATTTTTGGTTAATTTAGCCACTGTATCGAATAAATACCTTGGGTTGTGTTTGTTTTCTTCCAAGAGAGTTGAGAAATAAGCAGATCTAGCAGTTTTTACAGCCTTTCTGTATGTGATCATGTGCTCTTTCCACGAATTACGAAATACCTCTAATTTTGTTTTCTTCCAGCTGCGCTCCATTTTTCTGGCTGCTGTTTTAAGGGCCCGGGTGTGCTCATTGTACCACGGCGTTGGACTATTTTCTTTAATCTTCTTTAAGCGCAGAGGAGCAACTGTGTCTAAAGTACTGCAAAAGAGAGAGTCAATAGTTTCTGTTGCAACATCGAGTTCTTCTATACTATCTGGGATGCTGAGCAGATGATACATGATGAGGGAGATTATTTAAAAAGCAATCTTTAGTAGCGGCAGTGATTGTCCTGCCATTTTTAAAGCGAGGGGGCGGCTTTGCAACCTTAGCTAAATTAAGTATACATGATACTAAGTAATGATCTGAGATGTCATCGCTCTGCTGCAGAATTTCAATGGTATCAACATTTATTCCATGTGACAATATTAGGTCTAAAGTATGATTATGGCGATGAGTGGCTCCTGACACGTGTTGCCTAACTCCAATAGAGTTTAGTGTGTCTTTAAATGCTAATCCCAATACGTCTTTTCCGTTGTCAACATGGATATTAAAATCACCAACAATTAGTACTTTATCTACGGCCAGTACTAACTCTGATAGAAAATCAGCAAATTCTTTGATAAAGTCTGTATTATGCCCAGGTGGCCTGTGTACAGTAGCTAACACAAATGTTGAACGGGTTTTATCATGTACACTACATAGCGTTACATAAAGCACCAAAACTTCGAAGGAATTATATTTGAAACTAGACTTCTGAGTAATACTGAAGATATTATTATAAATTACAGCAACCCCTCCCCCTTTACCTTTCAGACGCGGCTCATGTTTATAACAATAATCTTGGGGGGTGGACTCATTTAAGGTAATGTAGTCGTCAGGTTTTAGCCAGGTTTCTGTCAAACAGAGCACATCTAGATTATTATCTGTAATAATATCATTAACAATAAGCGCTTTTGGGGAAAGGGATCTAATATTCAGCAACCCAAGCTTTATCAATTGTTCATCTGTATTACATATTTTGTTTATTTGTTGGACGTCAATTAAATTTTTACTGTTGAATGGTTTTGATGTTTTTTTGTATTTACTAATTCGGGGAACAGACACAGTCTCTATATGATAATATCTAGGTGAAAGAGTCTCTATGTGCTGGGATTTATCTGACTCCGGTAACATGAGACAGCTAGCAGACGGTCGGTTTAGCCAGTTTGTCTGCTTCCTGACCTGGGCCCTAGTGAGTCAAGGTTTAGCTCTAAGACTATGTGCCAGATTACTAGAGAGAAGAGCGGCACCACCCCAAGAGGGATGGATGCCATCCTTCTTCAACAGGTCAGGTCTGCCCCAAAAACTTTTCCAATTGTCTATGAACCCTATGTTATTTTGCAGACACCACTTAGACAACCAGCCATTGAGTGATGATAGTCTGCTAACTATCTCATCACTCCTTTTTGCCGGGAGCGGTCCAGAACAAAAAACAGCCTCTGACATCGTACTAGCGAGTTCACACACCTCTTTAATGTTAATTTTGGTGATCTCCGACTGGCGAAGTCGAACATCATTAGTGCCGACGTGAATAATAATCTTAGAGAATTTACGATTAGCTTTAGCCAGCACTTTTAAATTTCTTTGATGTCAGGTGCTCTGGCTCCCGGTAAACATGTGACTATGGTGGCTAGTGTCTCTATCTTCACGTTCCGTGTAATAGAATCGCCAATGACTAGGGCACTTTCAACAGGATACTCAGTGGGTGCTTCACTGAGAGGGGAGAACCTGTTTGATGTTCTAACTGGAACGGAAAAGCGGTTCTTTGGTCTGCGACTATGCTGCCTCACTGTTACCCAGTTTCCCTGCTGCGAGGGCCCTGCAGCCGGAACCGAAGAATGTACAGAGTTCACTAAGCTATTCGCATCCAAATCAGTGTCTAAAGCTGTTACATCCTCACTACTCTCAGATAAAGTATGGATGCGTGTTTCTAATTCTGAAATCTTCTCCGTCAGCCTAACTATCTCCTTACATTTATCACATGTGAAGCCCTGTTCGCCAGCGGAGAAGCCTATACTGAACATGCGACATGCACTGCAGGTGATAATGACAGGAGAAGACATGACTTACCGTGTTTGTTGATTAATCCAATTTACCACTTACCACAATCGTTTGCTGGACACAATTTACTAATCCAAGTTATGAACTCAGAAAAAGGGAGGCCCGGGTGCAGAGATAACAAGCTAACAGGCTAGCAAAATGCTAACGTGTGATGGTGATTTAGATTAAAAGCTAGCGATGTCAAATTTAACGTGATAGGCAATTTTTAAACAATGTATGGTGATGAGTAAGTTATATTTAGCAGTAGAAGAAAGAGGAAATATCAAAATAAAGATTCAAACGTAAGCAAGGCTCTACAGAGCTACAGACTTGAGCTACAGAGCAACAGACACAGCAGGCAGACAGGAGCAATCGATCAGGCAGGAGAGCAATCGATTACCCGCGGATATAATGATATGTGCACCACTTGACAGCGCACAGCACTCTTTAGCTAGTGTAGCAAGTGGCCGATTTGTAATGACTACGCCACCCCGAAAACGGGGAAATTATCAAAAAGAACACGCAAATAAGCTCCACTTGGAAAGGGCAAGAGGCGTGAGTTTCCGTTTAAACAGATATCTTTATTAAAGTTAAAAAGAGTACAAAATTTAAAATCCTCAGCATTTAATTGTTGTAGTCAAATGAAAAAGAAAACAAAATTAATCAATGCAAAGGGAGGCTGAGGCTTCCTTTATGAGAAGCGGGCTAGTATGGTACACCCAGTGCACAAAAGAAATCTCACCAATCAAAATCACATCCACAAAGAATCACTGCAAATAATGACCAGAAATAGTGACACAGCAATAAATGACAACCCGTACTAAAGTGAAGCCTGTGTAACTCAACACCAGCCCGCTCCCAAGGAACACTCAGCTCCTGCAAAACACACAGAAAAGAATTACAGAAAACAAACAAACCAGAATCAAAATACTGAACAAATATAAACAAAACGTACAATACTCAAATTAGAAAAAAACGTAAAAGTATTAATTAAAGAAGGCAGTGTATACCGTCACAGCAGCAAAGATCAAACTCAGAACTGATCACGGCTCAAGATTGCCCTATCACCGAGATCATTGATACTGCATAGCGGTAATCACTTCAATTAATAGTGACTGTTAGCAAAACAGTCAAAATCACAAAAAGAACTGAGAGTTGGTGACAGTAATACAAAATAACTCAATACAAATAACAAAAACAAATTAAACCAACCAAAATAACGACCACAACAAAAAGGAAACAAATATCCAGCCCCTTGGCCACTGGACTAGAAGTGTCTGATGACCCAAAGCAGCAGCGCGGCCCAGAGCGCGGATTGGAGAGAGAGAGGAGGGGAGAGAAGGCGCAATGCCTTAACGAGGACCCTAAACGTAAACATTTATTACACTTTCAACTTAAAACATACACGATTTACAAGGGAGAAACAAACTACTCACCTTATTAGACGATGGGACACTCACAACCACACACACACACGTCATACACACACGTCATACTGTAGCTCCTTTAGCTGGTGGGTGAACAGCTGGTGCACCGATCTGTCTACTGTGCTGCCCGGACGCGCAGGTGGGCACCCTGTAAACACACCGCGCTAAAACGCATAACTTACAGGAAACTTAAACTCAAACTTCTCACAACACCAAATGTACCACATTAAAACGTACCTGAGGGTAAGCAGTACACCACGCACACACACAGCTCTGGCGGACCAACATCACACTAAAGTAAAGATCGCATGATATCACTACATAGCATTCAGCTCTAACAACAAAGCTACATTGCTACAAACACATACCTGCGATCCACAACAGTGCGAGGAAAAAGGGGCGGGCCTTCGATCAAATGCACTCCAGGGGGCATGAACAACAAACTTATATGCAAAAGCGGAGAGGCACCCAATTGGCCACGTACTTAATGATGGTGACGTTTCAACCACGTCACAAGCATCACTACACTAGCAAGTCAGTTCACAAGCAGTGTTGCCACAGTTACTTTGAAAAGGTAATCTGATTACTGATTACTCCTTTAAAAAGTAACTTAGTTAGGCTACTTTACAGATTACTTGATTTTAAAAGTAACTAAGTTAGATTACAAGTTACTTTATTAGTTACATTCAGCAGTTGCCGACAACACCCCTCAACATAAAAATCACAACCTTTTGCCAACACTTACTTTATTGGAAGTGCATTTTTAACAGTAAGGTCAACAATATCTCCTGACATTTTAAGTTGAACTTCAAAACTATTTCCTGGAGAAAAAAAAACATGTTTTCATAAAAAATAAAAAAAAGACAGTCTTTCTTGACCTGACATGTCCAAACTTACCATTTATATTCTACATTGTTTATAAATGTAACTATTCAATTATTTTTTATGAACATTGAACCTGTTGTTCACAGCATTAGAGCAGCAAGGAGTGGTTTTACAAAACAAAACAAGTGTATAACACCACATGTAGGCTGATATCATGTCTACTTTTGTTACTAATCACATGCTATGAGTGAAAAAGTGGAGTGGGGCGAGTAAACCAGTGGTTGTACCTCATTAAAAGAAGCTTCTCAAACCTCTTGTCAGAAAGTCTGTTTCTTCTAGGCTTGAGCACCAAACCTCTCAGACTGAAAAGCCGCTTCACAGGAGCACTTGATGGAGTTGGAGTATTATATTTCAAAAAAATTTTCATGTTTGAAAACTGATGCAGAATCTGAAGGTCATAGGCATTTTCTGCAGAGTAGGTCTCCTCTGGCTCTGCCTCAAAAGTGAAAAAGTCCATCTCACCTCGGCTGGCAGATGTGGTGGCCACACTGGCAGAGCTCTGGGCTGCAGGAGCAGTTGTGCGGCGGCATTCTGCTGTCAGAAGCTCTTTTACTCGCTCCCTCCTACTTGCATCTCTCAGCCATCGGAGTTTAAATTGTGGACAACTGATAGCTGCAAGAAGAGTATCTTGTCGCCCAGCACACCGGAAAAACGAGTTTGAATAGCCTGAAAAGTATAATTGATATGTTTATGCATACAAGGCCTACTATGTATTATGTCATTGAATTTCTTGCAAACCATGCCTAATATGGGATTAATATTATGCATTTAATTTTGTTTTAGGTTACTTATTGACATTTTTATTTGTTTTAATCTTCTTTTGCAATGATAATGAATATTCTGTTCCATCCATGTTCATGAATAATGTGATGCAAGAAATTTTAACTAGCTTAAAAGATGGAACATACCTGCACTATGGCATCTGGAAGGCCTGCAGTCATCCTGGAGAGGGTGTCTTTCACAGCCAGGGTCTTCTGCATCAGAACTTCAAGTGTGGGTAGTAAGGTCCCATAAGGTCAGATATATATATAAGTCAGAGGCTTCATGGCTGTGCAGTACTCAGGCAGGAACTGGTAATCTTGGTCTTTGAAGCACTTCACTCCCAGGTTGGTGCACAGTATTCAGCTCACTCATGGGGATTTCTGAAATTCTCTGTACAGCATCAAAAAAAAGAGTTCCACCTTGTGGATGTTGGTACCAGGAGCTTTCCTTTGCTGACGTCCTCCACTGTTTCGGATGCAAGGGTAGACCTACTTGATTTGGTCCAAAGATCTGCACATTTTGCTGTGCTGCTCCTATACACAGCCTTGCTCTCTGCATTGGAAGTTAAATATTTCTCCACATCATTTGTGGAAATGAGGTTGATGTGGTGCGGGAGAAGAGACAGCTGGCCATCACTTTCATCCTCAGCTGAGAGGATTTCTGACAGATCTAAAAAGTCACATCATCTTCTGTGGGGGTGGACTCTCCCTCCGTCTCATCATCGGACTCTGTGATGGGGTGATAAACTTTAAACGCTTGACAAAGTTGGATCCATTATCAGTCACTGTTGCAATTACCTTGTTGAGTAGTCCTTATGAAGTGAATACTTTCGATTTCTGCACCAATAGCATCATGCGTGTGTCTACCGTGAATTCTCCTACATGCCAATACAGGCTTGTTGCGCTCTAATGTGGATCTACTGATCCAGTGGAGCGTTATTCCGATATAACTTCTGTTGTTAGCGGTCCAAATATCTGCGGTAGTTGACACAAAGTCGACCTCATTCAGCGCGGCCTTCAGATTTCTCTCCATCACTGCATACTCCTTCTCCATGTAAGAAGAAAAGGCTGTTCTGTGAGGCAGCTCGGCATTAACAGTAGTAGGGATCTTGTTTATAATGGCACGAAACGAGGGCGAGTCAAGGGTGTTTAAGGGCAGCATTTCCTCTACATCATACTGCCCGACCAACTTCTTCAACTCTCCCCCACTTACTGGTTTTGCACTGAAGTCCAGCTTTTGTTGTTTGGGTGGTGGGGAACCTCCTGCTTTCTGCTTCGCACTACCTGGTGGGACTTGCTCTGTAAGTTTGACAGTGCAGTGCTGCGACTCCAAGTGTTTCTTCAAATTTGACGTAGTGTTTTTGTAGCTAGATGGCACTTTGTCGCCACCAGCACAGAATGTACAACAAACTTTAATATTGCCATCTTTAGCTGACACAAACTCAAAATAGTGACTGTATTTCCATCTAGAAAACGCGCATCTCTCTCCTACCTCCATTCTTGTTTACGTTTGTGTTGCTGTGTGTGTATTATACGTGACGTCACGTGAACTGTCCTCATGCTGAAAACGTGACTTGTCGCATACGTGACTTATCTCCCCGAGACACAAGAAGAAAGCAAAAATATATATTTTTACCAAGGAAAATGACAAAAATAGTAACGCATAGTGACTTGGATAAATTACTTTAATCTGATTACTGGTTTGGAAATAGTAACGCGTTAGATTACTCATTACTGGAAAAAGTGGTCGCATCACTGTTCACAAGTTCCTTCTGTCTTCTGGCCTTTAATGACATTCAGTGAATAATATCTGATAGTATCTTTTACAAGATACTTTATATTAAAGCAGTTTGACTGCGCACAAAACATAGGCCGTTAAAAAATATGGACGATGCGACTTCATTGGCTTCGGCTGACGAGAGTTGAAGCTTTCGGAGCCCGCACACGGCGCTGACATCTTGCGCAGATTTGGGACCGAGTCTGCACAGTGGTGATCTCAGGACCAGAGTTGCGCAGTAGAGAGCAGGAAGTAGAGGCGCGATATATCAAAAGCCCGCCCACACCCTCACAGATGCAGAACAATTCATTATGTTGGTGTGAAATAAACAGTTATGGAAATGTAGAAATGAAAGCTAAAGCTCCAATCTCCTCCCGAAAATCCCGATAAAAGTCTGTTAGTGCCTCAGTGACAACTTCACTCAGAGAAGCCGTCAATCTCAGCTGTCAATTATGAGGCCACACCCCCTGTTTTTATAGCATCAAATAACTAACTCAAACTAAACTTATTTAAAAAACAAACACTTGAAATGAAACCATCGTGATAAAAACTGCCTAAAATGACAGAAACCAACTTTGGGGAAAATTACATGACGTGTAATTTGATAGTTTCGTTTGTCTTGTGTCCATTAGAATCCACGGAGGGGCGGCTATACTGGGACCAGCCACCTGGGGGCGATCGAGGCGCGGAGGCTTCAGTTATTTGCAGGAGTGCTGCAGGCTTGGCACAAAAGCAGCTCCTTTACTTGCGTCTGACCTTAGTCGCGTTTCCACCACAGGAACTTTCCCCAGGAGTGAGGAACTTTGGGCTGGTACTCTGTGTGTTTCGACCGCAGGGTCTAAATTAAGTTCCGGGTAAATATTCCCCCTCTGAGAGTCCCTGCTCGCGAGGTAGTACTTTCTCAAAGTACAGGAACTTTCGGGGGGGGGACTGGGGCGCTGAACATGCTGATTGGTTGAACTCACGCAACATTTTATTTCAACTGGCATTTTTAAAAGTCTTGCGAGGTTCGTTCTGCGTTCAGTAAATATCAGTCTTGCTCTTTCTGTCCGATGGCGCGAGTTCGTCTCGCTATCTCACGGTCAATGTCCATAATAGCTGATAATAACATACAATATTTTAAATCTAGCTTTACAAGCTTTCAGAATACGCTTTAGTATCAGTGCTCGTCTCTTTTCCGCCGTTTTGTTAACAACCTCTTTAGTTAACCAATACATAACCAGCAAAAGCAGCGCTGCTTTCATCTCCTCCACTTGTTATTGTTGCAGTGTCACTCAAAAGTGATTCCTGTCCGTCTCTGACTGGAGGAGCAGTCGCGCGCAGTCCCACGTCTCTGGACTAATGTGCCTAATCTTCCCAGTACTTTAGACCGCAGTGGAAACGCAGACAGTAGCAGGTCTGGGGAAAAAGGTTCCTGTAAAAAAAGTTCCTGGTACAAATTGTTCCGGGTAATTTCGGTGGAAACGGGGCTCCAGTTTATAATGAGCGCTGGACCCAAAGTATACTTGGCTTGTAATTGTGTTGAATCTTTTGATTAGCCTATTAAATATACTTTTTTTTTTTTTTACAGTTTTAAAAACAGTCTTATGAAATTTACATTGTTTGAAAATATTGAATAGAATATTGATATAAAACAGATATGTTCCTAATTAAAGTTAAAGTAGCCTACATTTAAAGGTATAGTTCAAGTACAAAAAAATGCATATCAACATTTGAACATAGTAGCATACTGAAAGTGCAAAAATAACCATATAAAATATATATATTAAAAGTGGGCCAATTTAGTCCCAAGCAGTATTGAAATAGTACACTTACAGGTTTACTACTAGTACACATTGATATTAGTATACTTACAACAGAAAGTAAATTAAAAATATACTTGAAGATTACTTAAGTATACTTCATAAAATGAATTTGAAGTATACTTCTTTTCCGTAAGGGTGCCACTACTGATGATGATGTGGTACATGTAGGAACGCTCATAGAGAGAGACATCAGTGAGGAAAGAGCCTTCTGCGATCCAAACACTTCGAATGATCCAGAATGCAGCGGCACGTCTGGTCTTCAACGAGCCCAAAAGGACCCACGTCACACCTCTCTTCATCTCTCTGCACTGGCTACCACTCGCATCAAGTTTAAGGCGCTGGCGCTTGCCTACAGATCCACCACGAGCTCAGCTCCTGCATACTTTGACTCCATTCTACAACTCCACACCCCCACCAGAAGCCTTCGCTCAGCCAAGGAGCGAAGGCTTGTAGTACCATCACAGAGAGGCAAAAAATCCCTTTCCAGAACATTTACATTCAACGTTCCCAGCTGGTGGAACGATCTTCCCACCGCCATCCGAAACGCTGATTCGTTGACAACATTCAAAAGTCAACTAAACTCAGCTCTTCCGTGATCACTTAACCTCATAAAAAAAACCTCTTTCTTCCCTTTTTCTCTCCCTACTCTAGCCTGTGCTACACTGAGCAATGTACACAGACTCAGTATTTCAGGCACTTGTTGTGCTTACTCGACTCTTCATGACCAATCGCTTCCTGTACTCCCAAGTTGTAAGTCGCTTTGGATAAAAGCGTCTAGTAAATGCATAAATAAATCAATAAATAAAATCAATTAGATCTGTTTTGGCACGACGGCAGATTTCAATCAAAGATATGGGGTACTTTATTCTATGATGGTGCTAAACATCCAAGAGCCTCTGGTGATGTAAAGGACTGACCCATCATCACATTTGATGGCATTCCTTTATGCAATCATTTCAATTAATCTGTATGTTCTCTCTCCAATTGTAGATTTTCACATGTGTGGCAGGAGCGGTGTTCGCTCAGGCAGTTCTAATTAATCTATTTCCGACCACGCCACCTGGGGAATTTCACCCCAGGAATCTAACAGTACCTCTAAGGTAGAAGGCACGCACAGGTCCTAATCACTTTGAGTCAGAGACACAGATGAATTGCAAAAACAGATGTATATTTATTTTATTAATCATTAAAAAAGACACTTGTCATTAAAAGGTGTTGACCAGCAATCACTTCAATTTGCTAAATCCTAATGTTGCTGTGGAGGGACCTGGGCGCACCCAGGGGGCAGTCTCGAGATATCACCTTTTTGGAAATTACTCTACTCAGTGCACACACACACCAGCACAGCACACTCAACGACTCATGTCAGAGAAGACCACGGCAAAAAGTGAGGACACCACCACCTCATTTTGTCACTTGTCTGCCCCCGGGTGCCCAGGACCTGCCGAAAAGCAAAAGAAAAGAAACATTAACCAATGGCATGTAAACAAAATAATAAAGAAACAAAATAAACTTGGTTTACAATTTCAAGAGGGGACCAGCTCCTTGGTCCCTACCTGATCGTCACAAATCAAAACCCAAAAAAACAAGAAAACTCTGTAAACAAAAGATCACAATTTCAGCAGCATAAGTCAACCAAAAATATATAAATTCACCAACACAATAATTGAGTCGGAAACAAATACAAATTTAGGAAACCACTCACTCATTAACATAAATCAAAGCAATAAACCAAAAGAAAACAAAATAAACTCGAACATACCACGGTTACAAAGTCACGTCAGTGGAAATAGTTCATTTGAAACGATTCACTTGATGCAGTTCACCGAAACGATTCACTTGATGCGGTTCACCGAAACGGTTCACTTGCGATGGTTCACCCGGAATGGGTTACTTGAAGTGGTTCTCAAAATAGTTCGCTCGGATGATTCGCTGGAAACGATTCATTAGAACCATTCATCTAGCGTGAAACAAAACAACAGTAGAAAACAGAACAACCCGCACAAAACAGAACAGCAGCTGGTAATGCACAGCGCAAACAGGCTCCACGATGAAGCACCAGGCAGATAACTCGTTCAGAATGGCGATATAGTCCTTATCGCATGCCTAAAAACAAAATAGAGGATGTTATGCTGAGTTCTTCCCCCTTGGCTTCATGCTCTAATAGTGACTATACTCACAACTGAGCACGCTGTCCCGGGATCAATATGCGACGAACAGAGCTGAATGCCTCCGATAACACTCACCGGCGCAGACAGATCTTACACTACAGTGGGCATACGGATCAATCAGACTAATCGCTCAGTCAAACAATTCATAGAAACGTGGTTTACAAAGCGCTGTTGCACGCAAATGCTTCTCCTACCTGTCTCAGATGTCCACATTCAACTCTCCCGACACCAGTGACTAGCAAACAACACTGCCAGTGGCCAACAGCCTCGGCGAAACCTTTACGAGCGGCAAAACAGCTGGCCATGAACCGATCAAACGGCAGCAGGGCACCTGGATGACATCACGTCCCTGGACGATGACACATGCCAAAGAGCAGGTAGGCCGTGCTTTTATTTGCACCAGAAGCTGGGCCATTGGCCACACATTAAACAGTTACGAGTGGGAGGGGCAATAGACCGTCCTGCTACAATCTTCCCCTCCCTTTTTGCATCGGCGCCCCGTCGATGGACTTACTACAGGGTCCCCAACACCCCTCACGACCATGGCCTAAACAAGATACCGGCAGTTGTTACTTCAGAGCCAACTGCAACCCTACTTCCTATCTCTCCTATTGTTCGGGGAAGGTGGTGCAAATTTCCATGCCGACCGGCTCCAACTCGGCCAGTCCGCCGAGGGACGACCACCCTACCCTCCTGGGAACCAAGAGGCACGGTGGGCTCCCCCGACACTGGTCCCCTAACCTGGTCGCCTGGCTCTCCTCCAGCTGCGCCTACGAGGGGAAGATCCAACGGCAACTGGTCTATACCAGAATTGGCACGTACCCGATGACCTATTGCTCGAGCAACACAAGGGGTCTCCGGCACCAGCACCACCAAGTCGACGTCGTCTACCTCATCTACCCATGGTTCTTCCGGAGCTTCTACTCCAACCCCCGGTTGACTGTTTGGCAGGACCTCTTTCCGGCCACAAGCCTTCAATAACGAGCGATGGACACGTCGGACCTTACTTAGATCCTCCACAGGTGCAATAGTATACACTACACCTCCCACCTCAGGAGGGTGAACCACCTGGAACAACACCGGGCTCCACAAGTCTGCAATCTTATGCCGCCCCTTTAAACGAGTGATCTCGTAAGTAAACCAGCTGGCCCTCCAACAAAGGCAAGTCACGAACATGCAAGTCGTGTCGTTCTTTTCGGCGACCCGCAGCTGCCTGCAGGCGTTCCCTTGCGCCCTGGAAGGCAACCTGCAACCGCTTTCGATGTTCTACCACCCAACTCTGCACACTACCGGCCATGGGCTCTGACACATTGCCCAGCAGGAAGTCCACCGGCAACCTAGGTTCCTGACCGAACATCAAGTAATAAGGGGACTCTCCTGTCCCCTGGTGGGGGGTGGTGTTATAACAGAAGAGAACCTGTGATAAACAAGAGGCCCAGTCTCTCTTCCTAGGGCCGGGCAGGGTTCGTAATAACGTATACAGGGTGCGATTGAAACGCTCGCTTTGACCGTTTCCGGCCGGATGGTACGGTGTCGTACGGGACTTCTTGATCTGATAAAGCTCACAAAGCTGCCGAATCAGAGCAGATTCAAAATTGCGACCTTGGTCGGAATGAATACGACCCGGGACCCCAAACTTAAAGAACCACTCCTCGACTAGAACCTGCGCCACAGTCTCGGCTCGCTGGTCACGGGTAGGTATCGCCATGGAAAACTTACTGAATACATCAGTCATGACCAAAATATTCTCATGGCCTGACTGAGATGGTTCCAGTACCGTGAAATCAATGGCCAGGACCTCATTAGGTCTGGAAGCCAACAAATGGCCCATGTAGCCCCGTGCCACAGGTTGACTCTCTTTAGCGAGCTGGCATCGTTCGCACTCTCTACACCAGCGAGTAATATCCGCAAACATACTTGGCCAGTAACACCTACGCCTAATCAACTCACTAGTCCGCTCGACTCCCTGATGACCATGTTGTTGATGCAGCTGCTCTAAAACCTCCTGCTTCATTACCTCGGGCAATACCAACTGATAGCACTCTTCTCCCCCATCGGGACGGAAAATCTGCCGGTATAATACACCCTCCTTCTCCATCAATCGGTCCCACTGTTGCAGCAGTGTGAGAACGGGCTTAGCCAGCTGACGCCGTTCTTCGGGCAGGGGACGCTTACCCTGTCTCCAGAACTGCAACAGTGGTCCAATGATGGAATCACCATCCTGCATAACACACAAGTCGGAAGCAGAATAGCTAGGCAAGGCAGTCATTTCATTTGCTACAGCATGCACAATGCCACCTGGTCTTATGGCCTGCTGTAGCAACTCAGGCACCGGGATACTGGCAGCCAAGCCCTCAAGATCGTCCAGATTGACAGGGTTCTGGCGGGACAAAGCATCCGCATTGCCATTACTCCTCCCGGACCTATACCTCACCTCGAAATCGAAGGCAGCCAGCTCAGCAGCCCAGCGCTGTTCAGTGGCCCCAAGCTTTGCCGTGGTCAAATGACTCAGGGGGTTATTATCAGTAAACACAAGACACTTATGTCCCAACAAATACTCCCTGAATTTCTCCACCATGGCCCACTTGAGCGCCAGGAACTCCAATTTCATGGAACTGTAATTACTCATGTTACGCTCAGTGGGCCTCAAACTTCTACTGGCATAAGCTATGGGTCACACTTTTCCCTCCTGTTCTTGCGAGAGTACAGCGCCCAAGCCGCTGTGGCTAGCGTCTACTTCCAAGATGAAGGTTCGGGAGAAATCTGCATACGCTAGCACAGGCGCAGAGATTAGCTTACTCTTCAATGCTTCAAATGACTCCTGACACTGTTGCGTCCACACCTGAACTAAACTCTGCCCCTTCCTTTTCCCTGACTTACCTCCAACAACTTCAGCTACCAGTCTATGCAAAGGAGCCGCCAACTTGGCGAAACCCTCTACGAAGCGCCTGTAGTAGCTTGCGAACCCCAAAAAGGTCCTCAATTCGGCGACAACTGTTGGGCGACGCCACTGCGCCACGGCCTCGATTTTACTTGGGTCGGTCGCCACTCCTTGGGCCGATATGACATGCCCCAAGTATCTTACCTCTCGTTTGAAAAAGGCGCATTTCTGCAAGTTGGCCTTCAGCCCCTCTCTCCTCAACCGGTCCAAGACCAATTCCAGCCTCTGTAGATGCTGAGCCACTGAAGTGGAAAACACAACAATGTCGTCAAGATATAATAGGAGTGACTGACATTGCTGGTCCCCAAACAAGCGCTCCATCAACCTCTGAAACGTACTTGGTGCGTTGCAGAGGCCGAACGGCATGCGATTGAATTCAAAAAGCCCAAAGGGTGTGCAGAATGCAGTCTTGGGCCTATCACGCTCTGACACCGGAACCTGCAGGTACCCGCTGGCTAGATCTAAGGTGGAAAACCAGCGGGCCCCGGACAACGAATCTAATGATTCCTCAATTCGAGGAAGGGGAAAAGCATCCTTCCTAGTTTTGGCGTTCAAGTGACGGTAGTCTACGCACATGCGCAGACTACCGTCCTTTTTCTTTACCTACACGATAGGTGACGCGTATGGGCTACTACTCTCACGTACGATACCTGCTTCCAGCAGTTGGTTGATATGAGTTTTAACTACCTCATATTCAGAAGGAGGAATGCGTCTATACCGCTGGCGCATGGGGACGTCGTCCGGCAGCGGGATATCATGGGAGATTAGACGGGTGCAACCTAAATCTCCCTCATGGCCTGAGAATACTACTTGATACTTCCGTAAGAAATCCCTAACCTGATCTTGCTCTGCAGCAGGCAGAACGGATAAATCAAGAGACTCAATCTGGTTCAGCAAAGGAGATTTCCCTTCCACACTATGGGACTGCACTGTCGCAACTGTGGTCTTAACTTCAATGACCCCCTGGGGCAGGTTAACCAAGTAGACTTCCTTCACATTTCCCACCACCGTGGTGGGGCGGAGCATCACATCAGCAGCTCCGACATTTACCACGGGCACGTACGCAGTACCTCGACTTACCTGTACTAAGGCCGGTGAGGCCAAGAGCCCAGCCGGAAGGCCAGACTCGGGGGGCTCAAACAACACGGTTCGGCCCTCAAATTGATCCGAACAGGTGGAAGCAACCCACTTAATGGTTCCTCCCGGAATGCGTCGTGATCTACGCCCACGCACACGCACCCCACCAACCCGTTCGGAGTGTTTTTTTATGCTCACATGTTGACAATGTTGAAAAGCCCTCAATACACCCGGAAGCTGTGTAACCACAGGAAGATCAAAAAGTGCAGCGCCGTGCTGGCCAAAGAGCTCCTGGTAACACCGGCTAAGTATATTCATCCCCAACACCCCGGGGATGACTACACTCAGCCCATCAGGAGGATCCCTAACCACCAGGACACCACACCCTGTAACCAACCTGCCGCACATTTCTACATCCAGCTCCAAATAACCGAGGTACGGGATCTCCAGCCCGTTAGCCGCTCGAAGCTGCAACCACTGACAGTCCTGCAGACGGTCTCGTCCCCAAGGCTCAAAATGCTGACGAAAAAAACTTTCTGTGATAGTCGACACCATTGACCCAGTGTCGAGTAAACTGGGTACTAACACTCCCCCTATAGAGACAGTCAAATGTGGACACGAAGAGATCAAGCGAGGGAATGGACCACGTGTATCTCTGGGCTGGGAGTCAACCATCTCCCCACCAAGGTCGTGACTCTGCAACCTGGCGGGAGCTAGTTTTCCGTCGGCCGAGGAGAACGTGATTGTCCATGTGTAATAGAAGGACCAGCTAAAGGCTGGGGAGGGCGCGGGGGTGCCCGGCCCCCATCGCACTCCCGAGCATAATGACCTGGACGCTGACACCGTCTACATATAACTGGGCCCGGCCGCGGTGATCGACTATGTACATACGGGGTTTGGAGACGAGCAATGGTCTGTGTGAGCTGATTTAATTGTTGCTGTTGCTGTCGAAACATTTATCGCAGTTCGCTCATCTCAGACTGTTGTGGAGGGTTTTGCCCGTCAGCAGAGGTGGCCCCACGTACCCCATACTGAAGACCGTAGGCTACCGGGACGGACTGACTACGTGCCCTTACACCCCCGGGCATCCCTTCACGTTCCCACCTAATTGCTTCTCCGCGAACTTCTAATAGCGTAGCAGTGGGCTGTCGACGCACCAACTGTTTAAGCTCACGCCGCAGAGTGCTATCGGATACATGCTCCACAAATTGATTTCGAACAATTTCGGTATTTGCGACAGCGTTAGGTGCTTGGTTCTTAACCCTGTCTAAAAGAGCCAGAAGCGCAAGGGAGAATTCTAGCAGCGTTACACCCTCCTGTTGCTTTCTTGAAAAGAAAGCCTCTTGCAACGCGACGTACGATTGCGAGCACCCATAAAGCTCTTGCAACGCTTTAATAATCTTATCAGGATCTCCGCGCTCTGCCTCAGGACGATACCGAATCTCCTCTCGGGCCTCCCCATCCAGGTGGTCAAATACAAAGAAAGCTTGTTCAGTAATCCCCATATACCGCGCTCTCATGCACGCCCGTGCCTCCTCGACCCATTCACCAATACTTATACCGGATTTACCGCTAAATTTTGGGCACCGACGCTCTCGAGGCACAAAAACTAATCGTTCCGGTGCACTAGCACCAGAAATTTGGGGCATTACCGGTGGAACATTAGAAGCGTCAGGCAAGGCTTCGCCATCCCCAGAAACACCAGCCACAGGCGCCTGTAGCTGCTGCATCCTGGCATTATCAGCCCTTAACTGAGCCACTAAGTCTCGCAACTCCCGTAATTCTTCCTCCATTTCAAAAGAAATTACGTAAACTTACCACCCTGGAGAAGCCACCTGCCCTCACACGAGCTGCTGTTCTGTTTCCCAAAAAAAATAAGAAAGAAAATCAAAACCATAAACAAAATACAAACACACCAATCTATTGTCTCTGACCCAATATAGTGATAAACCCTGCCGACTACGCCAAAAATGTGGCAGGAGCGGTGTTCGCTCAGGCAGTTCTAATTAATCTATTTCCGACCACGCCACCTGGGGAATTTCACCCCAGGAATCTAACAGTACCTCTAAGGTAGAAGGCACGCACAGGTCCTAATCACTTTGAGTCAGAGACACAGATGAATTGCAAAAACAGATGTATATTTATTTTATTAATCATTTAAAAAGACACTTGTCATTAAAAGGTGTTGACCAGCAATCACTTCAATTTGCTAAATCCTAATGTTGCTGTGGAGGGACCTGGGCGCACCCAGGGGGCAGTCTCGAGATATCACCTTTTTGGAAATTACTCTACTCAGTGCACACACACACCAGCACAGCACACTCAACGACTCATGTCAGAGAAGACCACGGCACACAGTGAGGACACCACCACCTCATTTTGTCACTTGTCTGCCCCCGGGTGCCCAGGACCTGCCGAAAAGCAAAAGAAAAGAAACATTAACCAATGGCATGTAAACAAAATAATAAAGAAACAAAATAAACTTGGTTTACAATTTCAGGAGGGGACCAGCTCCTTGGTCCCTACCTGATCGTCACAAATCAAAACCCAAAAAAACAAGAAAACTCTGTAAACAAAAGATCACAATTTCAAGTCAACCAAAAATATATAAATTCACCAACACAATAATTGAGTCGGAAACAAATACAAATTTAGGAAACCACTCACTCATTAACATAAATCAAAGCAATAAACCAAAAGAAAACAAAATAAACTCGAACATACCACGGTTACAAAGTCACGTCAGTGGAAATAGTTCATTTGAAACGATTCACTTGATGCGGTTCACCGAAACGATTCACTTGATGCGGTTCACCGAAACGGTTCACTTGCGATGGTTCACCCGGAATGGGTTACTTGAAGTGGTTCTCAAAATAGTTCGCTCGGATGATTCGCTGGAAACGATTCATTAGAACCATTCATCTAGCGTGAAACAAAACAACAGTAGAAAACAGAACAACCCGCACAAAACAGAACAGCAGCTGGTAATGCACAGCGCAAACAGGCTCCACGATGAAGCACCAGGCAGATAACTCGTTCAGAATGGCGATATAGTCCTTATCGCATGCCTAAAAACAAAATAGAGGATGTTATGCTGAGTTCTTCCCCCTTGGCTTCATGCTCTAATAGTGACTATACTCACAACTGAGCACGCTGTCCCGGGATCAATATGCGACGAACAGAGCTGAATGCCTCCGATAACACTCACCGGCGCAGACAGATCTTACACTACAGTGGGCATCCAGATCAATCAGACTAATCGCTCAGTCAAACAATTCATGGAAAGGTGGTTTACAAAGCGCTGTTGCACGCAAATGCTTCTCCTACCCGTCTCAGATGTCCACATTCAACTCTACCGACACCAGTGACTAGCAAACAACAGTGCCAGTGGCCAACAGCCTCGGCGAAACCTTTACGAGCGGCAACACAGCTGGCCATGAACCGATCAAACGGCAGCAGGGCACCTGGATGACATCACGTCCCTGGACGATGACACATGCCAAAGAGCAGGTAGGCCGTGCTTTTATTTGCACCAGAAGCTGGGCCATTGGCCACACATTAAACAGTTACGAGTGGGAGGGGCAATAGACCGTCCTGCTACACGTGTTTGCACTTTTTGCAAGGACCCACACCCGAAATCCCTCATTCTGGATTCCCTGCACCTTAGAATTGATTTTAAGGTTTTAGTGTTTGCTTATAAATCCTTAAATGGGCTGGTCTGCCTTTTCTGACCTCATAGAACCACACATCCCATCACAGTCTCTGAGGTCTGCTGACCACATGCTTCCGGCGGTCCAGAGAGCGAACGTCAAGCCCCTAAACCCACCGGCCCAACACTGCCTGCCTTCAAAACTAGTCTTAACACATTTTTTATTCTTTGACATTTAAATCAGTTGGAGAGCTGATTTTTTTCTTTACTCCTGTTTGTTTGTTTTATGATCCTATATGGTAAAGACACACTGACTCAATCTGCTCACACAGCGAAATAATGGAGTCATGATCAGAAACCACTCACGATAGTAGCTATAGTCCCTGTAGCCCAAGACTGCTTTCCCACTGAAGCTAAGCAGGGCTGAGCCTGGTCAGTCCCTGGATGGGAGACCAACTGGGAAAACTAGGCTTCTGCTGGTAGAGGTGTTAGTGAGGCCAGCAGGGGGCGCTCACCCTGTGGTCTGTGTGGGTCCTAACGCCCCACTATAGTGATGGGGACACTATACTGTAACAAGCACCGTCCTTCGGATGAGACGTTAAACCAATTTCCTGACTCTCTGTGGTCATTAAAAGTCCCAGGATGTCCTTCGATAAAGAGTAGGGGTGTAACCCCGGCATCCTGGCCAAATTTGCCCATTGGCCCCTGTCCATCATGGCCTCCTAATCATCTCCATATATTATATATATATATATATATATATATATGTATATATATATATCAAATCAAATCAAAATCAAATCACTTTATTTGTCACTCTACATATGCACAAGTGCAACAGTAGGTGAAATTCTTAGGTGCAGTTCCGAGCAACATGGTAGTCATGACATGACATGTACAACATTTAAAGCAGCATCAGATTACACTGATGCGCCCACAATTACTCACAGCACAGTAAACTCTACAATAAACAATAAATAATTTACACAATGTGAGTGTAGTTCTCACAGCTTTAAACAATATACACATACTTACAATATACATATACTTTAAACAATATACACTAAACATACACTAAACAATATACATTACGCTATAATAGTAATAATAATATACAATGTACAGTATAAAATATTATTCACAGATTGAAAAATTGAAATCCAAAGTGCAATAGATGCTGTATGATAAATAAATGTGTATATAATGTGTGTTTATCTACAGTGGGTTGTGCTGAGTGATATTCTGTCCAGTGTGTGTTATGATCCTGATGGGTCAAGAGTTAAGGAGTCTGATTGTTTGTGGGAAGAAGCTGTTCTGGAGTCGGCTGGTGCGTGATCTGATGCTGCGGTACCGTCTGCCTGATGGCATCAGTGAGAGCAGCCCATGGTTCGGGTGGCTAGAGTCTCTGATGATCCTCTGAGCTCTCTTCACACACCGCCTGACATAAATGTCCTGGAGGGAGGGAAGCTCACCTCCGATGATGCAGCTGGCCGTGCGCACTACCCTTTGCAGGGCTTTGCGGCTGCGGGCGGTACTGTTGCCGTACCAGGTGGTGATGCAGCCAGTCAGCAGGCTCTCTATGGTGCAGGTGTAGAACCGTGTGAGGATGTGGCGGCTCATTCCAAACCTCCTCAGCCGTCGCAGGAAGAAAAGGCGCTGATGAGCCTTCTTCACAACGGCCTCGGAGTGGACGGACCATGAGAGTTCCTCTGTGATGTGGACCCCGAGGAACTTGAAGCTGCTGACTCTCTCCACCGGTGCTCCATCGATGGTGATGGGGCGGTGTTCTCTCTCATTCCTCCTGAAGTCGACCACCAGCTCCTTGGTCTTGCTGACGTTGAGGGAGAGGTTGTGCTCCTGACACCATCGTGTCAGAGTGTGCACCTCCTCTCTGTAGGCCGTTTCATCATTGTCAGTGATGAGACCTACCACCGTCGTATCGTCAGCAAACTTGATGATGGTGTTGGAGCTGTGGGTTGCCACACAGTCATGTGTGTACAAAGAGTACAGGAGTGGGCTGAGAACACAGCCCTGAGGGGCTCCAGTGTTGAGAGTCAGTGGTGAGGAGATGTTACTGCCCATTCTGACCACCTGGCGTCTGTTTGACAGGAAGTCCAGGATCCAGCTGCATAACAAGCTGTTTAAGCCGAGAGCCCGGAGTTTAATGTCAAGTATGGAGGGCACAATGGTGTTGAATGCTGAGCTGTAGTCTACAAACAGCATTCTCACATATGTGTTCCTCTTTTCCAGGTGGGAGAGAGCAGTGTGAATTGTTGATGAAATGGCATCATCAGTGGAGCGGTTTTTGCGGTATGCAAACTGCAGTGGGTCCAGTGAGGGGGGGAGAACAGAGCAGATGTGGTTTCTGACTAGTCTCTCAAAGCATTTGCTGATGATGGGGGTCAGAGCAACAGGACGCCAGTCGTTTAAGCAGAGTGTTTTTGACTGCTTAGGTACAGGAACAATGGTGGACGTTTTGAAGCATGTGGGGACCACAGACAGGGAGAGGGACAGGTTAAAAATGTCCGTGAAAACTCCAGCCAGTTGGCGCGCGCACGCTCTGATGACGCGGCCGGGAATCCCGTCTGGACCCGCAGCTTTTCGGACGTTCACCCGCCGGAAGGATCGGGTAACATCCGCTTCAGATACGGAGAGTGCACTAACCTCTGTATCTTCAGCCGCGAGCTCTCTCTCCGTGAGGGCGGTGTTATTTCCCTCAAAGCGAGCATAAAAGGTGTTGAGCTCGTCCGGGAGAGAGGCAGCGGTGTTCACGGTGGAGTTTGTGTTCCCTTTATAGTCTGTGATGGTGTTAATTCCCCTCCACATGCTTCTGGAGTCGGTGGTGTTGAACTGTCCTTCAATCTTGTCCCTGTACTGGCGTTTTGCTGCTTTGATTGTTTTCCGGAGGGCATAACTTGCTTGTTTATGCTCCTCCGCATTACCAGAGTTAAAAGTGAAGGTCCGCGCATTGAGTGCCGCGCGAACATCCCCATTTATCCACGGCTTCTGGTTTGGGTACAGCCGAATTGTTTTGGTCGGAACAACGTCATCTACGCACTTCCTGATGAAACACGTTACGCTATCAGCGTAGACCTCGATGTCGTCATCAGAGGCCGACCGGAACATCTCCCAGTCCGCGTGATCAAAACAGTCCTGTAGCATAGAGTCCGATTGGTCTGACCAGCACTGGATGGTTCTGAGGGCGGGTGCTTCCTGTTTCAGTCTCTGCCTGTAAGCGGGCAAAAGTAGAATGGACGCGTGATCTGATTTGCCGAATGGTGGGCGAGGGAGGGACTTGTAACCCTCCTTGAAGGGGGAGTAGCAGTGGTCTAAAACACGGTTCCCTCGCGTGTTGATGCTAACATGTTGGTGGTATTTGGGTGCGATGCGCTTGAAGTTGGCTTTGTTAAAGTCCCCGGTCACAATAAACGCAGCCTCAGGATGCGCGGTTTCCTGCTCACTCACTGACCTATACAGTTCCTTTAGTGCCCGGTCTGTGTCGGCTTGTGGGGGAATATACACCGCTGTGATGATGACCGCGGTGAATTCCCTCGGTAGCCAGAATGGTCGGCACAGAACCATGAGAAATTCCAGATCAGGAGAACAGAAAGACTTGATAGAGTGTATATATATATATATATATATATATATATACACACACAATTGTCTTCATCACTCGGTCTCCTCTCCACCAATCAGCTGGTGTGTGGTGGGCGTTCTGGTGCAAAATGGCTGCCGCCACATCATCATCAGGTGGTGCTGCACATTGGTGGTGGATGAGGAGATTCCCCCTTCTATGTAAAGCGTTTTGAATGCCTAGAAAAGCGCTATATAAATGTAACATTATATATAGTGAGTTCAGAACACAAAATACTGTACGATTATATATTTAGAATCATATTTAGAGCAATAACATGAGTTTAGGACAGGCCCTAAAGCTTACATATAATAAAGAAGTCCCTCTGCCACTGATACAAGAAGAAACAAATCTGTCAGTTTCATTCTTTATTTATTTATATTATATATATATATATATATATAATGTAGATCTGAAAATTCAGCTTTTGTCCCCGTTATGATTGAATCACAGGACCGGAATACCAGTTGCCTTGTCAAAAAACTCTTTATTGTCATATGTCTCGACATAGGAGAGAAACGTGTTGTTATCGTGCCAGCTGTATGTTTCTCTGAGGTTGTACATTAACAGTGAGCATTATATACCACTGACCACAGGATTTGCAATTCCTTACAAGGTAAAGAAACATGTTGGTCTGTTTAAAATAGAATGTATACTTCATGCTTACATCAGTTGATAATATAAGCTACTATTACATCATCGGAAACAGGTGCTACATATACAGTAAGGTCATTCATACAGTCCATGACAGAACATGTACACACATTCTTGTATGACCAAATTATCTCCGTCCTTCTCATGCCATATGACAGTAATATGTCAAGCAAACTTCAGCTCATGCACTTTCTCATGCACTTAACTTCACAAATACATTATAGATTTAATTATGCATATAAATAATATTAAAATAACACATTTCTGATCTACATATAAACACACACAGATTTTGGTGAAAAAGAGTGAGAGTTATTTGTTTTCTGACAGCACAAGATTCTTCAGTCTTCAGATTCCCAGTGCCTCTTGAGTCACATGACCTCCCAACAGGACGTTCCCATCACACACACACGGAGTCAGGCCGTCCGCTGAAACACACACACCTCCAGACTCAATCACCACTGTACGAGAACATGAGCAGCAAGCCCTGAACACTGAAGGAATGAATGAATGTGGTCTCACGTTTCTGAGAGCGGATCCATGACGCCGCCTTCATGGCCACAAACTGCCACTCCACCTGGTCACCTGATCTACAGGTGTGTAACCAGATCAGAGCCAGAACGGTGGCCCACACGGACCCGTCCGCCTGGAACACACAACCACACGTCACACACACTGAACCAATCATGGCGTACCTGAGGATATGACATCACATGCCCCACCTGTGCTGGTCTGTGATTGGTCACCTCGTCCTCCGTCTTCCCAAACACGGCAGCCAGCGCGGCGTTCAGTTCCCAGCATCCCGAGGCCTTCTGAAGAGAGACCAGCTGGAGCAAAGGGTCGGCCTGGGGCTCGGGTTCTGCTCAAACACACACACAGCGTGACTTCTGATATGATTATCATCAGAAGAGATCAACTCAGACAGGTTCGGTTTCAGGACAGATGCCAGTAATGTCTCTATTTCAACGCTCCGAAATACCGTCACAGAGCGAGTTTCACCGTTTCTGAAGGGTTAACATCCGCATCTGCAGCAGAAAGACCAGCTGTGATGCAGCAGTGTGATGAACACTCTCAAGTAAAGACATGGTAACAATAGCCCATGTGACTCCAGCGGTTCAGCCTTAATGTGACGAAGAGATGAGAATACTTTAGTGCGCAAAACACACACAAATAATGACTTTATTCAACAAGTTTCTTCTCTTCCCTGACTCTGTTATGCTCACTTCGGCTCACTATTGGCCGAGCACGATCACATGATCACATGCATGCGTTGTGGAGAGGAGATTGTTGAATAAAGTGGTTATTTGTGTGTGTGTTTGCGCACTAAAGTATTCTCGTCGCCTATGTCTGGTTCAGAGAGCTCTGGGGTCATCAGAAATATCTTCATGTGTGTCTGAAGATGAACGAAGGTCTGACGGGTTTCAGACGAGGAATTAATGACAGGATTATCATTTTGGGTGAACTGCCCCTTTAAGACCTGCTGTACCGCACGGATCTAATATAATGTTACACACCATAAGGCGTATTACAGAAACATCGTAACTTTAGAATCCTATCTTATCTGTTCCTCATTTAGGACAAAAGAGGATGTGCTGCGCTTTGATGATAAAATACTGGTAAGTAATTGCAGACTCCCACGACACATGATTGTGCAGTTAGTAGAGGAACTGAGGCCAGCGAGCCGTCACAGAGAACTACTGCTCATTCTTCAGTGACTAACGCCTTACAGGGTTTTTTTTGCAAAAGGTGATTTATAAAACAAGCTTTAACTTTTCAACAGAGCTTATCAAAATTTCAATCTCTGCCGCAATGAAATCAAAAGCATGCGGCTGTTTCTGCATTTTGATTTTAGGTTTACCTCAGAAGTTGTTGGTTGGCAACAGACCTGACAGCTGATTACCGAACTGATGGAGCAGTTTAAGATTTCCCAACTACAGATGAGATGAGATTTTGTGAGATAAGATAAGAATCCTAAATCAAGTCAAGATTTGCTTCTGTAATACGAAACCCTAAATTAACTTATCATATCTTAAGTTAAGACCTAAGACAGAACGTTTCTGCAATATTGCCCAGATGTTTTTCCTCAACAGTTACTGAAGACACAGGTAATGATGGCGTGAATCCTCATCAAGCGCGACTGAGATCGTTTTGTTTAGCATCAGCATGAGCTTGAAAATCACATTTCATTGGTTTAGACTCATGTCAGCGAGAATTCAAAGTGAATATTCACAAAGCTGGAATACTGCGCTTTAGAAAGGTACACCTCTCAGAAAATGTACAAATAAAGATACTTTTAGATGTTTAATTGCTTTTTGGAGCATTGGGATCGCTAGACAAGGATGAAAATGAGCCCATGATTTACTCTCCCTCAAGTCATCCGAGGTGTGTGTGACATTCTTCTTTCAGACGAATAAAATCGGAGTTATATTACAAAAGTCCAGGCCAATCCAAGCTTTATAAAGGCAGTGACTGTTTTTCTGTTTTTGAAGTCCATAAAAAGTGCATCTGTCCATCATATAACTGCTCCAGCGGCTCTGGGGTGTTAATAAAGGCCTTCTGAAGCGAAACGATGCGTTTGTGTTAGAAAAATATCCATATTTAAAACTTTATAAAGTAAAGTTCTGGCCGATCGCCTTCCGTGGAAAAGTGTTGAAAGTGCCTCGCGCAGTTCAAGATGCGTTCGTGACGTCATGACGAGCGTAACTGGTCGCGTTTGTCTTTCGATCAGCAGAGGACCTTTCAACACTTTTTCCATAAATTGAATATGGAAGGCGATTGGCCGAAACTTTATGCGTCACAAATGCGTCAATTCGCTTCAGAAGGCCTTTATTAACCCTCAAAGCCGCGTTTTCATTTTTGGGTGAACTAACCCTTTAACTCTAGCGACTGTTAAGGGCAATTAATAGAAGAAATCTTCATCAGGCAGGGAATGGGAAGAATGACTGACTGATATATTCAGATGAGATTAAAATGCAGAAGCAGCTCTATAAGTGTTACATGATAACCAATCCTGACTGATTAGAGTTTTCTGAATCTGAGCCGGATGTGTTGGTTTACCCGGATCTGACGCAGCGTCGGACTCATCCGACTCTGCATCAGAAGAATCATCCATCATGACATCAGAAGAATCCCCCATCCTGACACCAGCACATGCTAAAATCAATCAAAGAGATGTGACATTCAGAAAAAGACAATTAGATTCATATAAAAACAGAAAAGCTCAGGAAGGATATCTTGTCTTACGCCTTGAATGAAACGTCACTTGAGGCACCCCCATTGCTAAGAAAACAGAGAGAAACTGATAAGAGCCTATGCTAAAACAATCATTCAAACGATATGGACAAAAATACAGTAAAAAAATACACATTTGAGTGAAGTGTGTGTTGGCCGTGTGTTTCTCTTACACCTACCAGTGATGCGCGGGTTGATCCAAAATGAGCGGGTGCCCGCGGCCACCCGCGGTTACCCGCGGTTACGAGTCATCCTAAAATATTTTTAATGATATTCGGGTCACGGTCGGTCGGATCGTCAATAAATCCTTATTTACCTTTTGAATGTTGAGCGTTATTAACTTTTGAATAAATGCTGACGCGGGACAAAATGCCCGATTTCCCAAAACGTTGAACTGAGCAATGCCATTGTACCATTTTAATAGGCTACTTTTAAACGCATTTAAAGTCAGTTTTATGTATTTTCTGAGAGGGGGCGGGATTTTTGTTGGGAAAGTCGGGGGAGAGACGCACACTTCGATTAGACTGGATAAACACATGCAGCATCTTAATTGTTAAGAAAATTAAACGAAATAAATGAATAAATCAAGCCTGTATTACATAACACTAGGCTATATCATACAGCATTCAGAAAAATAACAGTTTGCGCTCCTAAGGGCTTTCACACTTTTCCAAATGTTTTCCAAATGTGGGCTGATGAATTCTTCAAGCCGGGTCGAAACATAAACATCGCGTTCATCAATAATATGCATCTGGAGCTGAAATGGAAAATGATGGGCCGCCTCAAGAACTTCCTGCTCTCGCTGCTGCACCTCTGAGCACCACGTCAGGGCCTGAAACATTTTCTCAATGGCCCAATGAGCTACGATGAGCATTTACTACTTTTAAAAAATGCGGGTCAGGAAGCGGGTCGGGTACAATATTTTCTTCTTTTTTTTTTGCGGTCCGAGTTGCGGGCGGGTTAGTTGAAGACGTTGGTCGGGTGCGGGTCGTTTATACATTGACCCGCGCATCACTGACACCTACCACAATTAGCCATCATGGGAGCCGCTAAAAACAGAAAAAAGCAGAATTACAGACACTTTAAAAACACATGAAAACAAAATCAAAACCCACTCGCACCAAGCCAGCTACTGACACACACACACACACACACACACACACACACACACACACACGGCTCAAATCAGTCTCAAGAGCTCCAGAAACTGTAAAGTTGGTTGCATGACCATTGTTAATTTTCCTGTTTCTTTAGTGATTACCTCTGTGTGCTGGTATTAAAAACATCAGTTTTGTATTTTTATTTGACCTTGTGTCACAGCACAAAAACGCATCTTCATTATATGAACATTTACAGAAAACTCAATATTTGAGATCAGGACGGTCGTTGCTCTTTAAGATGTAAAATGATCTTCACACGGTTCATGAACATATATAATCATTCTTGTTCTTATAACTGAAGGTCAAATGTAATGATTGTTCAGGTTTTCAGTCTCAGCCCTGATTTTTAGGGTGTCTGTTAATATTTTTATGTGACTGTGAAAGTGTGAGTGTGCCATTTCTTTTCAATACGCCTCACTTTGGGGTTTGATTATCTCTGGACCAGACAGGAAGCTGAACCCTTCACAGATATACTGAGATTCTGCTGCTCACAGAGATAGAGCTGGTAGAAATCTGGGGGAAAGCTCTATTCACCTGCTTGGAGAAATGGACAGATGTAATATGATGTACTACAGAACTTACATCAGTGTCCTGGTCCTTCACCAGAGACATTCAACTGTGGCTAAACCAGGTCAAATACAACACTGTGGTTTTGCATTACCAATACACAGAGGTCATCACTCAGAAAAAGAAGAAAATGAAGAATCCACTGGAGCACTTGAGATGGACTGACACACATAAGAGGCTAAAGGAAAGAACAGTGTTTTATTTCTTACCGCACATCATCATCTTAGGGAAACAGCCAGACATTCCAAGCATATCTAATAAAGAAGTTAATGTCACATGTTGATGATGTGAGTACAATATTACACTATTATGTGACAGGAAACTGAAATCCTATGAACAGTCCAGATCCCGGAGAGCCAGTGTCCTGCAGAGTTGATCTGGTCCAGGTGTGTTTGACTGGAGGACAGTGTTTCTCCGGGATCTGGACTGGACCGCCCTGCTCTAAACACACACACACACACACACACACACACACACACACACACACACACACACACACACACACACACACACACACACACACATCAGTGAACTTACGCGGGACGGGCACTCTCCTCTGCAGCAGCGGCCCTTTGACAGTCTGTGTGCTGTCTTTATTGACGCCGATGAAGGCAGTGTGAGCGCTGCTCACTCCGGCCTGAACGCTGAGCTCCACGATCCGGCTCCGGACGGCCTCCGCATCTGCTCCTCCGGCCCGCTCCTCCAGCTCCAGAGAGCGGATCACAGACCGGGCCGCCAGCTGGTGGATCGTCCTTCTGCAACAAACACACACCTGTGAAGACGTGATCCGATATGGTGGCACTAATGTGAGCACAGGTCGTCTGATCCCACTCTTCTTTGTATTGTATCTGACCTCTGACCTGTAATGTGGCCTGGATTATAATAATGTCTGTTCGTTGGCCAGAGGAGAACTGAGCGACTGAGCCTGGTTTCTCCCGAGGGATTTTCTCCATTATGTCTCCTGATGGAGTTTGGGTTCCTTGCCACCGTCGCAAGATTTATGGGCTACGGGCTAATATGGTCACACTTCCTGGTTCTAGTAAGAACTGGAGCTGCTGCGTTTTGGACCCACTGGAGTTTGTTTATTAGGCGAGCAGGGCAACCACCCAGTAGAGCATTACAATAATCTACAGCTCATGAGCATTACAATAATCTACAGCTCATGAGCGCATTAACTCACTGTTCAGCATTTGGCATTGAGAGCATGAGCCATAATTTAGATATATTTTTAAGATGGTAGAAAGCAGTTTTACAGATGCTAGAAACGTGGCTTTCAAATGAAAGATTGGTATCAAAGAGCACACCCAGGTTCCTCACTGACGACGAGTGTGTGTGTCTGTGTGTGTGTGTGTGTGTGTGTGTGTGTGTGTGTGTGTGTGTGTGTGTGTGTGTGTGTGTGTGTGTGTGTGTGAGAGAGAGAGAGAGATTGGTATCAAAGAGCACACCCAGGTTCCTCACTGACGACGAGGACGTGACAGAACAGCATCAAGTGTTAGACAGTATTCTAGGTCACTACTTGTGGAGCTTTTTTGTCCAATAATTAAAAAATCATTTTTTTTCTGAATTGAGTTTCAGGAAATTACTGGTCATCCAATGTTTTATATCAGCTCTGCATTCCGTTAATCTTGTGAATTGGTAAGTTTCTTCAGGGCGTGAAGAAATATAGAGCTGAGTATCGTCAGCATAACAATGAAAACTAACGCCATGCTTCCTAATGATATCTCCCAGTGGTAGCATGTACAGGGTGAAGAGTAGCGGTCCTAGCACTGAGCCTTGTGGTATTCCATACTGAACTTGTGCTCGCTGGGACATCTCTTAATTTACTGCTACAAACTGATAACGGTCACATAGGTGTGATCAGAGCCATAGAGAGAGAGAGTAGCGACAACGGAAGTTCAAAACGCTTGATAGTCACGTGATTCATGTAGACCTCGAATAGTTCCAGGAAGTGCTTTGGCGGGCAATTCAAATTGATAGTCACAGTGACAGAACTGCGATTTTTGGTAATTAATAGTCAATAAATGCATTGATTTTCAATAATTTTATTACACATCGACATGTGTATGTAGCATGAGTATGTAGTTACAGCGATGTTGTTTTTAAAATATAAAAAAATTTAATGATGAATAATCTACAAAAGCAGGCTTTAATGTACAAGTTATTTTGATTAAGATGTGCTGATAATTTAAAATCTTACTGATTAAACGTCTTCCCTTTTAAAAGTGCATCACAAACGGTCTGTTCTACTGTAACTCTATGGCGCGGCTGCTACTTCCGGGAACTATTGAGTCTCCACGAGCCACCATTGCTGTAAAAAAAAACGTTCCATTGGAGTCTATGGAGTTGTCGCAACTCTCTCTCTCTATAGCTCTGGGTGTGATTTAAACCATGCCAATGCAATTCCACTAATACCTACATAATTTTCGAGTCTATTCAAAAGAATGTTGTGGTCGATAGTATCAAATGCAGCGCTAAGATCGAGTAACACTAATAGAGAGATACAGCCACGATCGGATGATAAGAGTAAATCATTAGTACTCTGATGAGAGCAGTCTCAGTGCTATGATACGGTCTAAATCCTGACTGGAAATCCTCACAGATGCCATTTCTTTCTAAAAAGGAACATAATTGTGAAGACACTGCCTTTTCTAGTGTTTCTGACAGAAAGGGTAGATTTGAGATTGGCCTGTAATTGACTAATTCTGTAGGATCAAGTTGCGTTTTTTTAATAAGTGGTTTAATAATAGCCAATATAAAGTTTTTGGTACATATCCTAATGACAAAGATGAATTAATGATATTAAGAAGAGGATCTATGACCTCTGGTAGCATCTCTTTTAAGTCGGTATAGGGTCGAGCATACGTGTTGTTTGACCAATTCTTCTTCTCCTATAGCAGTGAATGAGTGTGTGTGTGTGTGTGTGTGTGTGTGTCTTCTCCTATAGCAGTGAATGAGTGTGTGTGTGTGTGTGCGTCTTCTCCTATAGCAGTGAATGAGTGTGTGTGTGTGTGTGTGTGTGTGTGTGTGTCTTCTCCTATAGCAGTGAATGAGTGGAAACTTATAAATAATACAGAATTTATTTTTTTAAATTGTAAAATGCCTGAAGTTTTGTGTGTGTGTGTGTGTGTGTGTGTGTGTGTGTGTGTGTGTGTGTGTGTGTGTGTGTTACCCTGTGTCTTCCGTTGGTTTCAGTGTAAACTGGAGCTGGTTGGTCACTGGTTGATCTTTCAGCCTGTATTTCACAGTTACTGCTCCTTCTGTCTTTCCTGAACTCTATGATGAGAGAGGAACAGAGAGTAATGTGAGCCTTTGAGGATTTTACACTCTTCAACCCCTTTCCTTTCCTTAATCCCTTTCCCCTTTCCTTACAAGGGCCAGAGTCGCGTCACATCTGGGTTACGACAGGCTGTCTTTCACAGAACAACACAAATGATTGAAATGTCGTTTTTGGTCTCCAAATGCCCTTTAAATTAGACCATTAAAAAGCTTTGACCTGTCCTTTCAGCTGAGCGTAGATGAGCGCCCTCTGACCCTGGAACAGTGCACTGATGGGTGGGGACAGCATGTCCACCGTAACGCCCTCGGGAACGGTCCAGTCCACAGAGATATTATCCACGGCCGGCTGGAGAGCAAACCGGAGCGACTGCATCACCTGACAGAGAAGGACAAGAGAGGGCGTTGAATACAAGCCCTGAACTGATCTTGTGCTGATTCTGTCCACAGCGGATCTTACTTTGGGCTGCATGCGGTCAGCGCCTGTGATGAACTGAGCGTGACCAGAACCTTCTCTGGCCATTCCTGTGATGAGAGCCGTACTCGCACCCTCACCAATCCCGAAGGAGAAACACCTGGAACACATGACCGTCCGACATGAACTAAACCTGACCCACAGTGATGTCAGTGAAGGAGGAGGAGTGAGAAGTGTGCGCTCACCTGTGAGAGTAAGCGTGACTTTTCACCAGGTCCAGCAGCTCTTTAGTGTGCCACACCTCTCCATCCGTGAAGATGAACAGCTGAGAGAGAATCAGTGTCAGGCTGAGGAAAACACTTCACGATGAGCAGAAGGAGTGTGGAGAAGTTTGGCTGTACCTGTCGGGGGTGATCCGGGAAACAGGGCTGACTGTAGATGTGTTTCAGAGGCTGAAGGATCTCAGTGCCGCCCATGTCCGCCTTCATGTTCTTTACTCTCTTTAGAGCCTCTTCCATCGTGTCCTCGCTGTACACAACACTCTGACTGCAACAACACACACACACACACACACATAAAACCACCACTAAACCACATGAGATAATTCCTGAAGAACAACTAACATCTGATGTTTTATTAGCAAAGTTCGGGAGGAGCACGTTCAGATAATTAACACGAGTGGAGAGCACTGAGCATTCAACACTAAGAGGTGTGTATCTGTTCAGCAGTCTCACCTCAACTCGTTGACCATCCCTCCACCACCCACCACCCCTTCTCCACACTCCTAGTCCTAACCGAGCTCAGAGCCCTCCCCCCGGACAGGGCGCCAAATACACATTCAACTTTATTCCCTCTAACTGTACGTAAGTGTGAACTCGTGAACTGGGTACTGACGGGAAGAAGGACTCAAAGTGAGAGCCGAATCCATAGATGTTGAAGTAGCATCCCATGGGAAGACTCTTCAGCAGCAGCAGCAGCGTGTCCTAGAGACACACATGTGCAGAGAGTACAGTAGAGACGCATGTGCAGTGAGTACAGTAGAGACGCATGTACAGTGAGTACAGTAGAGACGCAAGTGCAGTGAGTACAGTAGAGACACATGCGCAGTGAGTACAGTAGAGACGCATGTACAGTGAGTACAGTAGAGACGCATGTACAGTGAGTACAGTAGAGACGCATGTACAGTGAGTACAGTAGAGACGCATGTGCAGTGAGTACAGTAGAGACGCATGTGCAGTGAGTACAGTAGAAGAACATGTGCAGTGAGTACAGTAGAGACACATGTACAGTGAGTACAGTAGAGGAGCAGGTGCAGTGAGTACAGTAGAGACATATGTGCAGTGAGTACAGTAGAGTCGCATGCGCAGTGAGTACAGTAGAGACGCATGTGCAGTGAGTACAGTAGAGTTGCATGTGCAGTGAGTACAGTAGAGACGCATGTGCAGTGAGTACAGTAGAGTCGCATGTGCAGTGAGTACAGTAGAGGAGCATGTGCAGTGAGTACAGTAGAGACGCATGTGCAGTGAGTACAGTAGAGGAACATGTGCAGTGAGTACAGTAGAGATGCATGTACAGTGAGTACAGTAGAAGAACATGTGCAGTGAGTACAGTAGAGAAGCATGTGCAGTGAGTACAGTAGAGACGCATGTGCAGTGAGTACAGTAGAGACGCATGCGCAGTGAGTACAGTAGAGGAGCATGTGCAGTGAGTACAGTAGAGACGCATGCGCAGTGAGTACAGTAGAGGAGCATGTGCAGTGAGTACAGTAGAGGAGCATGTGCAGTGAGTACAGTAGAGAGACGCATATGCAGTAGAGACGCATGTGCAGTGAGTACAGTAGAGACGCATGTGCAGCGAGTACAGTAGAGACGCATGTGCAGTGAGTACAGTAGAGACGCATGTGCAGTGAGTACAGTAGAGACGCATGTGCAGTGAGTACAGTAGAGACGCATGTGCAGTGAGTACAGTAGAGACGCATGTGCAGTGAGTACAGTAGAGACGCATGTGCAGTGAGTACAGTAGAGACGCGTGTGCAGTGAGTACAGTAGAGACACATGTGCAGTGAGTACAGTAGAGACACATGTACAGTGAGTACAGCAGAGACGCATGTACGGTGAGTACAGTAGAGACGCATGTGCAGTGAGTACAGTAGAGACGCATGTGCAGTGAGTACAGTAGAGTCGCATGTGCAGTGAGTACAGTAGAGTCGCATGCGCAGTGAGTACAGTAGAGGAGCATGTGCAGTGAGTACAGTAGAGACGCATGCGCAGAGAGTACAGTAGAAGAACATGTGCAGTGAGTACAGTAGAGACGCATGTGCAGTGAGTACAGTAGAGAAGCATGTGCAGTGAGTACAGTAGATACGCATGTGCAGTGAGTACAGTAGAGGAGCATGTGCAGTGAGTACAGTAGAGACGCATGCGCAGTGAGTACAGTAGAGGAGCATGTGCAGTGAGTACAGTAGAGGAGCATGTGCAGTGAGTACAGTAGAGAGACGCATATGCAGTAGAGACGCATGTGCAGTGAGTACAGTAGAGACGCATGTGCAGCGAGTACAGTAGAGACGCATGTGCAGTGAGTACAGTAGAGACGCATGTGCAGTGAGTACAGTAGAGACGCATGTGCAGCGAGTACAGTAGAGACGCATGTGCAGTGAGTACAGTAGAGACGCATGTGCAGTGAGTACAGTAGAGACGCATGTGCAGTGAGTACAGTAGAGACACATGTACAGTGAGTACAGTAGAGAAGCATGTGCAGTGAGTACAGTAGAGATGCATGTACAGTGAGTACAGTAGAGACGCATGTAGAGTGAGTACAGTAGAGACGCATGTGCAGTGAGTACAGTAGAGACGCATGTGCAGTGAGTACAGTAGAGACGCATGTGCAGTGAGTACAGTAGAGACGCATGTACAGTGAGTACAGTAGAGACACATGTGCAGTGAGTACAGTAGAGACGCATGTGCAGTGAGTACAGTAGAGACGCATGTGCAGTGAGTACAATAGAGAGACGCATGTGCAGTGAGTACAGTAGAGAGACGCATGTACAGTGAGTACAGTAGAGGAGCATGTCCAGTGAGTACAGTAGAGACGCATGTGCAGTGAGTACAATAGAGAGACGCATGTGCAGTGAGTACAGTAGAGAGACGCATGTACAGTGAGTACAATAGACACATGTGCAGTGAGTACAGTAGAGACGCATGTGCAGTGAGTACAATAGAGAGACGCATGTGCAGTGAGTACAGTAGAGAGACGCATGTACAGTGAGTACAATAGACACATGTGCAGTGAGTACAGTAGAGACGCATGTGCAGTGAGTACAGTAGAGACGCATGTGCAGTGAGTACAATAGAGAGACGCATGTGCAGTGAGTACAATAGAGAGACGCATGTGCAGTGAGTACAGTAGAGAGACGCATGTACAGTGAGTACAGTAGAGGAGCATGTGCAGTGAGTACAGTAGAGAGACGCATGTGCAGTGAGTACAGTAGAGAGACGCATGTGCAGTGAGTACAGTAGAGACGCATGTGCAGTGAGTACAGTAGAGACGCATGTGCAGTGAGTACAGTAGAGACGCATGTGCAGTGAGTACAGTAGAGACACATGTGCAGTGAGTACAGTAGAGACACATGTGCAGTGAGTACAGTAGAGACACATGTGCAGTGAGTACAGTAGAGACGCATGTGCAGTGAGTACAGTAGAGACGCATGTGCAGTAGAGACGCATGTGCAGTGAGTACAGTAGAGAGACGCATGTGCAGTGAGTA